>NC_058508.1:300000-545000 GCF_020382885.2 Scatophagus argus
TATGGGGCAAAGTCATTGTTTACTGCTCTAGGGTACAAGTCTGAAATGTCTGGGTACTGCTCTGAAAACTGATTCTCAACTGTAAGTTTGTTTTGTTCTGTTGAAAATGGATCAACTCCAAAAGTTAAATGTGTTGTCAGTGACGATCCCAGCTGCTGGTTGTAAAGGTCTGCTGCTTCAGCTGAATGAGGCACCAGCTCCTGTGAGATTCTTTTGGGACACCCGCTGCCAGTCATTTGATACACCTTTGTCTATAAAATAAAGACAATAATGCTGGTATTGTATCTCATGATTGTAATAATTTTAATCTTAACAACGCTGGTTTATTTCTCCTGGAATTCGGTGTGTTCCATGACTCAACCAGCCTTGTCAGACCAATTTGGCACACATAGTATCTCACAAGGCTTTCATCCAGGTCTATGTTCCTCTTGATCCACCATCTGGAGAAGGGCTGTCTTCAGTGGATAGTTGACGCGATTTTTGACTTGAGACCAGATTCGTTCAACTATGTGATTCTGAATATGCCACAAAGATAAGTCGTCATTTGTTCTTGTGCATAAATGATAAGCCTACGTAAGTGGTCATGTAGGATTCCTGGTAAAACTACAAATTTATCAATTCAGCAGTCATTTCCCACATTTATCAGTAAATGTGCATAGTGACAGCCGACCAGGTATTGTGCACATTGGTGAACTAGTAACTTTACAGTTTTACCATTGTTTCTGCTAATGGACAGTTTTCTACAAATTATCACAAAGGACAATGCTCCCCGTATAACTAAAATATGGGGTTTGAATAAATACGTGTGGTTGCTTCTGCAGTTGTTAAATGTTGAACTATAATAATGTTATGTTTAATAGCATGTACACTCAAAAATTTTTAAAGCATAGTAACGATAAAGGAAGTTTACGATACATATTCCAAACAACTATTCTGCTTAAGCAAATAACCTATAGTATGAGTAAAGTGATAATAAAAGCAGAAATACAATTGATAGATAGATAGATAGATAGATAGATGACTTTATTCATCCCCGAGGGAAGTTAGGTTGTCATAGCAGTCCGGTATACTTCAATACAGTAAACACACAATAACACAAAATACTGGGTATAAAAATAGAATAAAATACACTAAAGGGCACTTGTATGAAAATAAATAATAGTAAAACAGTATTAGAACATACCATTTTTGAGAGTGCAAAAGGTGAGAGGTAGCTTTAGTCCAGGTGTTTAGTCCAGGCTCTCACACCTCACTACTGAGATTTCAGTGTAACTGCAAGGCGGCTCGGAAGAGGAAGTGGAGCGTGAAGTGGGGCTCACATCATCTCAGGAGCTCTCCGTCACCCCCCCCCCCCCTCCCCCCAGTAATGGCCAACATAGGTGCCCTAGCGCGTCCACCACTTTAGAAACCATTACATTAGACAATGTTCAAATTGTCCCCACCGATGCCAAAATATTGTTCAACAGGGTGGCAGCTTCGGCCACCGGAGAGCTCCTGAGATGACGTGCACCCCACTTCACACTCCACTTTACACTTCCTCTTCCGAGGCGCCTTCCGTTTACACTGAAACGCCTTCCGTTTACACTGGAATCTCAGTAGTGTGTGTGAGAGCGTTTCAATGGTGTGTGTGAGAGCCTAACATTTCAGTAGTGTGTATGAGAGCACTTTAGTAGTGTGTGTGTGAGAACATTTCAGTAGTGTGTGTGAGAGCGTAACATTTCAGTAGTGTATGTGAAAGCATATCACTTAAGTGTGTGATGTTTTTACTATAGTGTGTGAATATGTTGTGTTTCATATATGTGTGTGAATGGTAATTGTGAATAATGTCCCTGACGACCCCTCATAACAGTGAGCCTGAAAGTCGAGAGTTTAATACATGGTTTACTATTGCTCAAGTTCAAACAACAACAACCAAACAATTTTCAATTCAATTCAGTTATCTCAAGACACTTTACAGGTGTGTAAACAACAACAACAAAGAAGAGAATCAGAGAGAAACAGGTCCCAGGGCAAAACCCCACACTGAGTAAGCATAAGGCGACAGTGGCTAGGAAAAACTGTTTTTTAACAGGCAGAAACCTCGTGCAGAACCAGACTCAGTGTAGATGGCCTTCTGCTGTGACTGGGAGGGAGAGGGGGGAGAGGAGAGACAGGGAGATGGAGAGAAAAAGGAGAGGGAGAGAGGACAGACAGGGAGGATAGAGAGAACAGTGCAGAGCAAAAGCAGCAGGATCCGGGCAGGGCCATGGAGAGGGTTTTGGATCCAGCAGCAGTATCAGTGCAGTAGGCAGGGCCATAGAGGGCTCAGGATCTAGCAGCGGTACCAGGCTTCAGGAGGGCAGGGTAGGAGATTCTGGATCCAGCAACATGCTCCAGAAATGCTGAGAAAAGATGGCGCACAAGAGCTCCATGGGAGAGAGCGAGTTAGTGCTGTACTGGTGATGGGACATGATGAGTGAGTCCCCCTGCTCTGAAAGCTCCGTGTCTAAGGATCTCCCCCAGCAATCTAAACATATGGCAGTATAACTAGGGGTTGGTCTAACTATAGGCTTTGTCAAAAAGGAGGGTTTTAAGTTTTCTCTAAAACATAGAGAGGGTGTCTGCCGCCCGAACTGAGGCTGGTAATTGGTTCCACAGAAGAGGAACTTGATACTGAAGGCCCTGGCTCCATATCTACATTTGGAGATTTGTGGTATTACCAGTAAGTCTGAATCTAAGGAACGCAGCACCCTAGACGATTGATATGGTTCAATGAGATCAGTGATATATGGTGGTGAGTGTTGAAAGACAAGTACTGATCAAAGCCAACACCCAGGTTCTTTACAATGGTGCTAGAGGCAGGAGCTAGTCCATTATGAAAGGCTATGGCATTAGCTAAAGACTGTCTAAGGTGTTTTGGACCAACTAGTAGAACCTCAGTTTTGTCTGAGTTCAACAGAAGAAAGTTGTGGATCATCCATCCATCTGCAACACAGGACTGCAGTTGTGTTAGTTTATTTCTTTCATCTTGTCATGCCTGGTGTTTTGGTTATACTTTGTTTTTGATTTTTTGAGTCCATGTGTCATGTTCCATGTGTGTCTTGTGTTTCCATGTATTATGTTCAAGGTTTTTGTCATGTCCTGTTTTATTTTGAAAAGCGTCACTTCCCCTGTGTGTCCTGTTTTCTTGTAGCTTTGCTGTTAGTTTTCCTGATTGCTTTCTCCCTCCTGATGTGTGTCACCCGTGTCTCGTTGTCATGTCTATTTAGTCCTTGTCTTCCCAGTCACCTTGGTCTGAGCGTCTGCGTTTTTTCCCCACGTCATGTCAGGATCTAAAACTCTGTGGACACAGCCTGATGTCAGGAACAAATTAATGTCTAGTAAGGAGGTGCCAAGTAAAGGGAACACTTCCTTAAGTAGCCCAGTAGGAATAGGATCTAAGAGACAGGTTGCGGATTTAGAGGAGGAAACGATAGAAGCTAATTGTTGATGGTTGATAGGAAGAAATGAGTCCAGGTATGTATCTGACTTAGTGGTTATCTCTAATGCGGCTGCACTGACAGACAAATTTGTGGTAGGTGATGCTAGGAGGTCTTGAATGTTATCTCCAATGGTTACAATTTTTTCATTAAAGAAGTTCATGAAATCACTGCTACTGAGATGCGGAGGAATGGATTGCTTAATCGTTATGACTCTGGGTCATATAGAACCTGGGGCTGTTCTTATTTTCTTCTATGAGTGATGAGTAATAACTGGCTCTGGCTGTACAGAGTGCTGCCCTGTATGTTTTTAGACTATCTTGCCAGGCCTGATCGAATTCATCCTTTTTTGTTGAACGTCATTTCTTCTCTATGTGTCGTGATCTATGCTTTAACTTGCGTGTTTCCTGGGCATACCATGGGGGAGAGTTTCTTCTAGTTATATTCCTTTTAAACAGAAGCGCAATTAGGTCGAGCGTGCTGTGCAATGAGCCTGCAATGCTATCAACAAAGTTATCAATGTCATGGCAACTAGGGGTAGTGCATGAGTCCCCTGACACACTGAGCCTGGGTATTGTACTAAGAATCGAAGGAACTGCTTCCTTAAATTTGGCTATGGCATTATCAGACAGACATCTAGTGAGAGTGCTTCTGCTCGGTTTTGTGCAATCGGCTAAAGGGAAATCAAAAGTTAAATGATGGTCAGACAAAACTGAATTCCAAGTAGAGACTGTTAAGTGTTCAATTTCCCAATATCCATATGGGATATTGATATCCAATATTAATATGCCGCTATGACGGAGTTTTAAGGTCGTGGCCGCGGTGGTTATCTCTTCGTCTTATAGCGGTGTCTGCTGTGTTGTGTGTGGTCCCTCGTGAGGATCGTTTGGTGGTGTGCGCTTTCTGCCCTCGCCGTGTGTGTGTGTGTGAGCTTTCTTCACCTGGGTAAGCTTCCCCTCTTGTTCTTTCTTTTACTTTGTCTGCTGGGTTGTAGCTTGAGTCAGTGACCCCGCTCTCTGTCCTGCTGCAGCACTGAGGCCACAGTTAGCGCCTTTCATCCTCCTCTGGCGCTCCATGGGGGTTGCATGGCTCAGCCAGTGACATGGTCCACCAGCTTTTCCCTTATGTTGAATTTATTTGATTGCAAATTGTTTCTGTGGTTGTTCATTTAGTTGAGGGTGGGTTTTAAGCTTGTGTTATTCTCTGTTATGTTCTTTTCTGTTTGTGTATTTGTTTATTTTATTCTAATTAATGATTTAATTGGTTAATGGGGTTCTTCTTGTTTTGTGGTTTGGTTTGGGTGTGTGGGTGTGAGTGTTGTGTGTGCGTGTGTGTTGTGTTATAATATTGGCCTTTATTGTATTCTTCTGTCCACCTGAGTGTCCCCTCCTTTTTCATATGAGGTATTATAATTTGGTTTGTTTCTTTTCCGGAGCGGCAGACGTCCCCAGTGGTGGTTCTCCTTTCACTGATTATATTCTGGCGTGGCACATGGTGATTTGGTTTGTAGTGGGTTTTTTTTGGTTTGGTCCCCCTTGCCTTCGTCTGTCCGCAAAGCCAGCGCTAGCCCTGTCCCTGTCATTTTGTTCATATTTTATTGCTGCATTCGGCCCTATTATTTTGACACTCAGGCTAAGGATGGTACAGTTTTGTATGATTTTAAACATTGTTGATTAGTACTAAATAAGTATTGTTTTTTCATTGGATATCCGTTGTATGTCCTGCTTGTGTGACGAATCTGTGCGACCTCATTGTAATAGACGTACTGGTTGAAGTTCACTTCCTGGGGTGCAATTCCCCAGGTGGCGTTGTCGGGCAACTTCCCTTCTGCCTCCCCATTTGGCCACACGAAGTTTATCTGATCAGATATTGGTCTTTTAACTGGTGATGCGCAAGCTCACTGAACTGATGAGTTTGGATGATCGATAACAAAATTAAACGAGTGCAGCACTTACAAGTGAAAAATCAAAATCCTCAATGGGGTGCTGACGGTCCATTATCTCGCTCCTCAGGCAATGAGGGGTATTAATGTGTCCCTCGGAGGCAGCGGGGAATATCACAAGTGAAGGAAAAAAAAAGAACTTTGTGTCGTCTTTAACAAAGTCAGCATGCGGTCCTCGCTAACGTGCGATCAGCTGATTGCAGCGATCCACATCAGAAGAAGAAAAAAGGAAACGTTACAGAAAAACACAGCAGTCTGTTTCTTGGCCTGCGAGTTGAAGACTGCGACCCAGGATTTTAAGGTTGATAGTAATCAAACATTTGAATGCTGCTCCCTTTCGGCGACCTGGACACCTAGGAGAGCCTGGAGCAGCTCTCACTGTCACAGCACGCACGGGGAAAAAGCCATGACTGAGGGTCGCAGTGAACTTTTATTACCTGAGTGACATCACCTCGGACCCCCATGGAGATGGCTGGCACACAGCCAATGTCCATGCCGGTCCTGAGTTCGAATTCAGGATTTACGACTAGGTGTGTGCCATGCGGGGGTGAGGTCACCCAGGCAGGCAGCGCTCAACAAAATGGACAAAGACTCCAAAGAAAACGACACAGAAGCAGGAGAGGAAGCAAAACTCACATAGAGCCAAAACAGCAGTGTGGACCCAGGGAAGGGTGGCTGATTACAGCTGACAATGTACCATGGCCTCTAGAGAAGAAGGGGGCACACAAACCATAACTTTGCGCACAAATTATGTAATTGAAACATTTAGGAAAAAATAGATTCATACCCATCACTCCGTTGGGCTACAGTCACGCCAAAGAGAGGCAGAGGACAACCAGTTCGCGCCACAGGTCAATCACTCAGCTGCACCAAAACACCAGAAAAGAATCAGCTGGGAACTGGGAGACAGAGCCGCTGGACGGCGGACATGGCATCTGCTGCACCCCCTCTGCATCAAGATACTCTCTCACTGCAGCTGCCCTATGTGCTCTAGCGTTATCGTCTTGCAACGAAAGTTGTTCCCATAGACCCGTCTTGCATATGGGAGGCAATGGTTCTCCAGGATGTCCCTGTACACAATGGCATTGACGTTTCCATCCAGCACCACCAATGGTGTCTTTCCTCCATAATGAATGCCAGCCCATACCATCACTGAGCCGCCACCAGCTTGAGTGGTTTCCTGGATGCAGTCATCGCAAAGGTTTTCGCCACGTAATCGTCGAACCCGTTGTCTTCCATCTGTCTGGTTAAGGATATAGTGGCTCTCGTCCATAAAGATAACATGTCGCCAGTGCCCGAGCTGTAATCTTCTGTGCTCCCTAGCCCAGGCAAGTCGAGCAACTCTGTGTTGAACAGTTAGGCATGGACACTTGGTCATTCGTCTTGCTCAGTAACCATGCTGAAGCAACCTTCGATTTACAGTTTGGCGGAAAACGTTGATTCCATGGTGTCTTCTCCACAAACGACGAAGGCGGCTTGCTGGTTTCTACGGCACAGATTAAGCAGTTGCCGATCATCTCTTCTGGTAGTCAGTCGTGGTCGTCCTGGAGATTTTCGTGGCCTCAAATGACCCTCCTCTCAATGAACTTTGAGGATTTTACAGACCATGCCCTGGGATATTCCAAATCAGCAATATCGGCCTGTTTGTGTCCATCCTGTCGGAGTTCAAGCACTCTTTGGCGTATTGCCAGTGGCGTCGAACGAGGCATAGCTGAGGGAAGTTCTGTGTCAAATCTGGTTGAAAATTGTTTCAGACAATTCTGAAAATGTGGATCTATTGCATACAGGCTTTAAGCAGGAAACGGACAACACAGCGAATGTCTTGTTTTTATAATGCCAAACAAATGCTATGCATGAATTCATTTCACCTGGGTAATTGGGACACATGATGTAATCATTGCACCTGGTCAAAAGTGATTACTGATGCATTTACACTGTTCAAAAGTTTGGGGTAGACACATTTAGGATTTGAAATAAAACTCTGTTGACACATTTATCAATAAACTGTTTAAAATATTTAAACAGACTTACGTGCATTGTTGTAGGCGTGTTTTTTTTACTATGCGCTCCAATGACGTACGGTTATTTACGATCCTCCAGTCTCATTTTTATGTCCCACCAAACTTGATTGCAGGCTATTCTACATCTTCACTTAACACATTACGCTAACAAAAGCTTTTGGTTCGCATTTTATATTGAAATCAAGATAGATAGATAGATAGATAGATAGATATTCTTTATTGATCCCAGGCTGGGAAATTGCAGTGCAGCAGCAGCAATACACACAAATAGCAAAATAAAAAGTGGCATATATAAAATATATATACAAGGCAATATAAAAAAGTATATATACAACAGCAAACAGTGTAATGTAGAAAAAATACAGTAGAGGTAGAGTGTAAGGTGCCAGTAGAATGTAAGGTGAGTGAGTAAAACATATAAAGTGCCTAATGACTGTACGTTATGACGTACAGTCATTAGCTGTTATTGTACAATGTGATGGCATGTGGCAGGAAAGATTTCCTGTGTCTGTCCCTTCCACAGCGGAGCTGTAGCAGCCTGTGGGAGAAGGAGCTCCGCTGTCTGTCTACTGTGTGGTGGAGAGGGTGCTGTTCATTGTCCATGATGGATAACAGTTTGTTCAGCGTCCTCCTCTCCACCACGGTCTCAAAAGACTCCAGCCTGAGACCGAGTACAGAGCCAGCCTTCTTGATTATCTTATCAAGTCTGTTAGTGTTGCTGGCTCTGATGCTGCTGCCCCAACACACCACAGCAAAGAAAATGGCGCTGGCAACAACAGACTGGTAGAAGATCTCCAACATCTTGCTGCACACGTTGAAGGATCTCAGCTTCCTCAGGAAATAAAGTCTGCTCATCTCCTTCTTGTACACAGCCTCTGTGTTAGAAGTCCAGTCCAGTCTATTGCCGATCACCACTCCCAGGTATCTGTAGTCCTCCACCACTCCTCCACCAGATAAATAGTAATCTGATATTTGCCATCTCTAGTAATCTCTTTTAATCCTACTCCATCTCTGGACAGGTTCCTGCCCATAGACCTCCCCGAGCTGACCTCCAGCATTAACAAATCTAACCCAACTACATGTCTCTTAGACCCCATCCCAACTAAGCTCCTCAAGGACGTCTTTCCCTTGATTGGCGTTTCCCTCTTAGATCAGATAAACTTATCCTTAACAACAGGTTATGTACCACAGGCGTTTAAAACCGCTGTTATTAGACCTTTACTTAAAAAACCTTCACTTGACCCAGACATCTTAGCAAACTATAGGCCGATATCCAACCTCCCGTTCTTATCTAAAATACTCGAAAGAGTGGTTGCAAATCAGTTGATTGATCACCTACACAGGTACAGTCTCTTTGAGATGTTTCAGTCTGGTTTTAGAGCCCATCACAGCACAGAAACAGCACTGGTTAAAGTCACAAATGACCTCCTCATGGCATCAGACCGCGGGCTTGTCTCCATACTTGTTTTGCTAGATCTCAGTGCTGCTTTCGACACTGTAGATCACAGCATTTTATTACACAGATTAGAACATGAGACTAGGATCACAGGGACTGCGCTATGCTGGTTCAAATCATATTTAACAGATAGATTTCACTTTGCTCAAGTTAATAATGTTTCCTCTTCATATATAAGGGTTAGCCTCGGTGTTCCACAAGGTTCAGTGCTTGGGCCGATCCTGTTCACCTTATACATGCTCCCTCTAGGAAATATTATTCAGAAACATGGCATAAACTTTCATTGTTATGCTGATGACACTCAGCTGTACTTATCCTTAAAGCCTGAAGAAACAGAGCCGTTAGCCAGACTCCAGGCATGTCTTAAGGACATAAAGGACTGGATGACCTCCAATTTTTTATTATTAAACTCAGACAAAACTGAGATCATTGTTCTAGGCCCCAAACACCTTAGAAATAGAATAGCTGATAATATTCTCTCTCTGGACGGCATTACTTTGGCCTCCAGTACGACTGCAAGGAACCTCGGCGTTATCTTTGATCAAGATGTGTCATTTATTCATCACATTAAACAGACCTCTAAGACCGCCTTCTTTCACCTCCGTAATATCGCTAAGATTAGGAGTGTCCTCTCTCAGAGTGATGCTGAAAAACTTGTTCATGCTTTTGTTACTTCTAGGCTGGACTACTGCAACTCACTATTGTCAGGATGTCCAAATTATTCTATTAATAACCTGCAGCTGATCCAAAATGCAGCAGCTAGAGTTTTAACAGGAATCAGTAAAAGGGATCATATCTCCCCCATCTTAGCTTCTCTTCACTGGCTTCCGGTAAAATTCAGAATAGACTTTAAAATTCTCCTACTTACATATAAGGCCCTAAATGGACTCGCCCCATCATACCTGCAGGATCTAATAGTCCCATATATTCCCAATAGATCACTCAGATCACAGAGTGCAGGTTTACTTACAGTTCCCAGAATTTATAAAAGTAGAACGGGAGGACGAGCCTTTAGCTATCAGGCACCCCTGCTGTGGAACCAGTTGCCAATCTGGGTTCGACAGGCAGACACCACTTCCACTTTTAAGACTAAACTTAAAACCTTTCTGTTTAGTAAAGCATATAGTTAGCACCAAATAAAGTGTGTAGGGCTGGTAGGCATAGTTTCACCCACCTCATGATATATAGCCACAGGTAGAATAGGTCTGACTAACTGTTAATCTTTAAATCTCTATCATAGCTAAGCTGCTATAGGCCTATGCTGCCGGGGGACACAAACATGATCCACCAAGCAGTTTCCCCTCCTCCTTTTCCTCTTCTATCCTCTCCCCTCGTCAGATTAACATGCAGTTCATTATTTTATGTCACTAACTGTGTGTCCAGCGCTCCTCGTAGTCTTGTGTCTCTCCCTCCCTTTCTCTCTCTCTCTCTCTGTATCTTTCTGCAGGTATCTCTCCATCCAGATCTTCAAGTTGAACTGTAGCCGGCTCTATGACCAACCCAATGTGTATTGTTGACATCTGCCTGTCATTCCTATATGTACCGACTATGGGCGGGGTGGTTCTCCCTACGGGCCAAAATCGAACTGATAGGATAGTGATTCTCAACATCACATAAAAAAAAAAAAAAAAAAAAGAATACATGAATGTTACAGCAGTTCATTATAATTTTCAATACTATAAATTTCCCATAACTTGTGAAATGTTAAAATCATATTGAGGTGGTAGCAAAAAGTGAAACTAAACAGTTGAGATTTTGTTTTGCTTATCTTTTTAGTAATGTCATTTCTCATGTTGCAAATTGCTTTCCTGCCTGTACAACATCCATTGCACGTCTGCCCGTCCTGGGTGAGGGATCCCTCCTCTGTTGCTCACCCTGAGGTTTCTTCCATTTTTTCCTGTTAAAGGTTTTTCTGGGAGTTTTTCCTTAGTCGATGTGAGGGTCGAAGGGCAGAGGATGTTGCTGATGTTATGTTAAGCCCTTTGAGACAAACTGCTTGTAAAAATGGGCTATACAAATAAAGTTGACTTGACTTGACTTGACTTGATATTGATGTGGCCACGTCAGTTTGACTCGGTTCAGGAGGAATCACGGACCACTTGGCTTAAAAAAATATCTAGCCTACCCAACTTATCCTTCTGGACTCTTGGCTCATCTTACCTCGTGGCTGACGTGCATCCATGAGCTATTAAGCTACAACCAGAGCCTTGTAATGATGCTGTGTAGGCTAGTACACGACATGGTTTTACCAGGAATAAAAACACGGCTGATGTGACATGAAACACACCTGTTTCCACAACCAACGAGGTGAATGGAACCCCCCCCCCCATTACTCCTGTTGTCTCTATTGAACAGCACACCATGTTCATAAATTGCCAACTTTTTTTTCTGTGAGTAACATCAGCAGACAATGATGATCAAATTAAGTCAGTCTGATTTAATATTTAATCAACGCAACAGCATTACCGTCTTCTGCTTTTCAGTCGCAAACTTGAGGAGGGCATTGCTCAAGAGGAGGTTTCGGTTCTGGTATCCACATCCATCACTCCAGATAATGTACTCCTCATACGATGGTTGTGCTTCCAGGTAATCAACAATGCATGTAGCAAACTCACTGGCAGGAAGTCCAGCTTCCCCCTCATGCCACAGGTAATTTGTTGCATCATGTGATGACATGTCAAAGATGGTGAAATTATGGACACTGAGCTTGGTCTTATAGTAGAGAGCAGAGGCTTGCAGCTTGGGACAGAGCAGGAGACCCTGCAGATCCATGCACACCAACAAGGTCTTCTCACCTGCCTCTTCTTTGTCCTTCTGCTTTGTGGCTCGTCTTTTTTAAGGCAGTGCTCCTTCCATGTTGCAGCGTTGATGTTCCCGGCCTTGAATGCACAACAGGTATCACACTGATCTTTTCTTGGGTGAAAGAGAGAAAGATTTAAATGTTGAAAAATTTTGGAAAAGACTTGCCTTGAAAGAGGCTGGATACTGTGGTCTGCACAAGAATGCTTATACTGTGTGTGGAGGTAACTGATGGACTTAAACACAGGCTCCAGAAACAGCTTTGAAGAAGAGGCCCTGCAGTAGTGTGATGGAACTTTAGGTAGGTCCAGAAGGAAGGTCTTCAGGAAGTCCTGTTCTTCTGTCGCAACTCTCACTCTCTCCGTCTGCTCAGGACTTTTTCCTCTTCTCCCCACCCACTTCAAATACAGCTACAGTTTTATCCCCAATGCAGACATGAACATGTGCTGACAACCTCGAAGTGTTCTTCCATCCACAACGAGATAACACAATAAGGAAACTGACCTCCTGGACTCTTCAGCTCCTGCCCGCCGCCTCTTCACATTGCTCAGTTCCACTAATGATTTGACATAAATTTTCCTCTCTTTCCAGTCCAATTTCTCCCAGAAGTACTTGAAAATCTCCCCTCTCTTTGATTCATCTAATTGTCTACAGTTCAGTTTAGAAGATTTTTGGCAGACCACAGATTAGCATGGCACACCCATTTGTCTTGCCTCCTTCAACACTGTCTGTTTTTTCTGCCAAGATAGGATTGGCCCTTCATCCGCCTCCTTTTCAGGACGTTGGCCTTCCAGGTCTCAGGATTTGGCCTCTTCCTCTGCCTTCCCAGACAAGTCTCACCACTTGAGGAGACCACCTGAACCGCTTATCCTTCTGATTCAAAGAAAAACAAAGAAAATAAGTGTGAGCTTTGTGTGTACATATGTGAGGCATAATACACACACACTTTAATGTGTGTGAAGTGTGTCTTTGCTATTCAGTATTATTTTAATATTACATCTCATTCTATAATCCATTTAGTGCTTCCTTCCTCCCGCTTTAATTCCCCCCTCCCTCTTTCATTCTTTCTCCCCTCGCATATTTCTGTCCTTACTTCTTCCCCTCCTTCCCTCTTTCTTTCCTCCCTTCTTTCCTACTTTCCTTCCTCCCTCCGTCCCTCCCTCCCTTCCTTCTTTCCTCCCTCCTTCCTTGACCAGAGGACAACAGATAAGTATTTAAAACAGGTACAGGTAAGTAAGTACTGTTACAACAGGTAAGTATACATGTAAGTGAGTACAGTTACAGTTATGCCTTTTACCATCCACAACAAGGTAATAATAAATGGACTCTTTGTGACACACATTGTGTTCTATCAGCTGTGTTTTTGTATGACAAAAATTAAGCTATTATTAATAATACCCACCTTCATTTTCTGGTTGATTTGTGCCAGTTTCCTGTTCACCTTTGAGTGAATCTTGAAAATATTAAGAGGAAAATATTCTGTACACTGAATTAAAAGATCACATAATACAATGTCGTAAAACAGTGGCTCTTCAAAATGCAGTTTTATGTGGATAAGTTTAATATTTTGATAATACCTTCGTTTTCAGATTCCTCTGGCAAACACTCTGGGGAGTCATCTTCATCAGCCTCAAGTGATTCTTCGAAAAATATAATACTATGGTCAAACATTAAGTTTATGGACATACTATACCTCAACAGCGAACAAAGCTGGCTTCTCTTCCATAGACGAACAAGCAGTAGGCGGGGCCGTCAGACAAAACGTGGGAGATATGCTTTTTTGATTGACACTCCTGACATCCCATGGAGATACATTTTAAACACACGGCGTCATAAAACGTTTTTTCATTGGTTGTATAACTACCCAACACATCAGTTGCTAGGGAGGAATGCGGACATGCTGTACAATGTAAAATGTCAAAAACGTAAAAAGTGGAGATATGTTTTTTTCGTCGGACAGCGATGGTATATGTATACATATATATATACATATGTATATAGAGGGACGCATTGTACCGCCCCTCAATCAGGGCGCTCAGTGCGTGGACACAGTGCCATATAGTGGCAGGGAGAGAGATGACCTGTCACACCTACCCTCCACTTTTGCATCGTCGACTCAACGATGGCCGGAATAACCAGCAGAACTAACTCCAGGGCCTAAAAATGGCAATCTGGGCATTACACACAGTACCTGGGTCTCTGTTAACAGCATTGTGCTGATGACTAGCAGGCTGAGGGAGATGATGGACATTAGAATGGTGGCCAGCTGTAACACGAACTGTTCTATACAATGCCAGCTGCCTAGTACTCGCCCGGTTAGTTGAAGACAACAACGAGGCTGATGGTAAGGCACCTTCACGTGCTGGAAAAATCGCTGAAGCAAAACTGACCGACTGAGGAGTCACAGTGTCTGTCTGTAGGACAAAGAGGTACCCGGGACAGCTGCCGGTGGTGGACAAGATGTTTCAGTGACCAAAAACCACAGTTCATTGTCACTGGAGGACTCACCATCCAGTACTACCACGGCAGGTGGAGAGGACATACTCAGTTGGGGGTCAACAGCTTTGGGCTGGGTTATAGCCTTCAGCATCTTCCAATGCACATTCTGAACCTTCTGCGGGTCACTCACAGGAACAACAGTGTACACTGCTCCTTCACCAACAGAGGCATTCACAACCTGATAGACCACCGAACTCCAAAGATCTTGTATTTTATGTCGCCTGTGGTCCCTCAAGTACACCCGCTGCCCCACTAGAAGAGGTGCCTCCCGGACCTGCTGATCATGCCGCTCTTTCCATTGGCCAGTAGCAGCCACATCTTATCATGAACACCCTCAAAAGCAAGTTTGAGTCTGGCCTGATGCTTGGCCACCCAATCCTGTACCTGGCCTGCTGCAGACTCCTGGGCACATCCCAGGAGAAAATCAACTGGAAGACGTGGTTCTTGTCCGAACATAAGGAAGAACAGCGACTCACCTGTGATCTGATGAGGAGTTGTGTTATAAAAATAAAGCAACTGAGGAAAAGAAGCAGCCCAATCCCGTTTCCGGGAAACCGGGAGGGTACAAAGGATTCAGTTAAACCACTCACATTGGCCATTACCCGCCGGATGGTACGGGGTGGTACGGGATTTAACAACACCATACAAAAGGCAGAGCTGGTGAATCAATGAACCCTCAAAGCTCCTTCCTTGGTCTGAGTGCAGGCTCGGGACACCAAACGTGTAAAACCACTCAGAAATCAAGTCCTGGGCCACAGTGGAGGCCCGTTGATCCTGAGTGGGAATAGCCACTGTAAACTTACTGAACACGACTGTCATGACCAGAACATTCTCATACCCATTCCGAGAAGGCTCCAACCACGTGAAATCGATGGGCGCAATCTCATTAGGTCGGGAGGCAAGCAAGCTATGAGACCTGTGTCCTGAGTCCTTAGCAACTTGGCAGCACTAACACCCCAAAACCCACTGCTTGTATGCAATAGGTCCACATTTTCAGAATTGTCTGAAATAATTTTCAACCAGATTTGACACAGAACTTCCCTCGGCTATGCCTCATCCGACGCCACTGGCAATACGCCAAAGAGTGCTTGAACTCCGACAGGATGGACACAAACAGGCCGATATTGCTGATTTGCTTGGAATATCCCAGGGCATGGTCTGTAAAATCCTCAAAGTTCATTGAGAGGAGGGTCATTTGAGGCCACGAAAATCTGCAGGACGACCACGACTGACTACCAGAAGAGATGATCGGCAACTGCTTAATCTGTGCCGTAGAAACCAGCAAGCCGCCTTCGTCGTTTGTGGAGAAGACACCATGGAATCAACGTTGGTTACTGAGGAAGACGAATGACCAAGTGTCCATGCCTAACTGTTCAACACAGAGTTGCTCGACTTGCCTGGGCGAGGGAGCACAGAAGATTACAGCTCGGGCACTGGCGACATGTTATCTTTATGGACGAGAGCCACTATATCCTTAACCAGACAGATGGAAGACAACAGGTTCGACGATTATGTGGCGAAAACCTTCGTGATGACTGCATCCAGGAAACCACTCAAGCTGGTGGCGGCTCAGTGATGTTATGGAGGAAAGACACCGTTGGTGGTGCTGGATGGAAACGTCAATGCCATTGTGTACAGGGACATCCTGGAGAACCATTGCCTCCCATATGCAAGTTGGGTCTATGGGAACAACTTTCGTTGCAAGACGATAATGCTAGAGCACATAGGGCAGCTGCAGTGAGAGAGTATCTTGATGCAGAGGGGGTGCAGCAGATGCCATGGCCCGCTTGCTCCCCTGATATGAACCCTATTGAGCAGGCCTGGGATGCCTTAGGCCGAGCCATCAATGAGAGAGACAGTATTCCTCAAACTCTACAGGAGTTGGCCCAGGCTCTGACCGAAGAGTGGGGCGCCCTGCCCACTGACAACATCGACAGGCTTGTGGACAGTATGCCACGACATCTTAATGCACTGATCCGTGTCAGGGGTGGCCATACTCGATATTAGTGACTGTATGACATTTGAAAGAGTAATACTGGACATTCATATGCATGAAATCTCCTTGAATATGTGTTTCCTGTTGAACTGACCAAGGCTGAAGAATTTAAACAAAGCCTTAATCCTATTGTTTCAATACTCCCAATTTTGTTTAATCTTGAGGTCTCAGTTTGTAAGGGTTAATTGTGGTTTTATTTTCATTGTGATATGTTTGCAAGAGATTGATTAACAAAGTTTTGAGAAGATATGCACTTTATCTGTCATGAATAAATCACATTGTCACAATCATTTCATGGAAAGAGGTAAAAAATATTTTATTCCTACTTTATGAGCAACAGTGTATATATAGAGGGGTGCATTGTGCCGCCCCTCAATCAGGGCGCTCAGTGCGTTGACACAGTGCCATATAGTGGCAGGGAGAGAGACGACCTGTCACATCTTCAAGGTTTCAAAACTTATTTTCAGACTTGCAAAACTTTATTTCTGGTTTTAAATTTTCAAACACTGACTTTCAAGGTTGCAAAACGATTCTTTCGGTTTCAGATAATGGCAGGATTCTAATCCCATAAAGTTTTACTTTTCCCGACTGCCTTTGATATCACATATGCCATGATTGAAGATGTTGTGAAAGATTGTTTTTTAAACTGGGGAATCATTTCACTGTTTGTTTTTACTCGCAATAAATCAGCAAAACGTAATACATTGTTTGGGGCGATTTTTTTCTTGATAGACCAGCGCGTCTGGCAGGTAAAGTTTTCATGGATTTTTGCTTTTTTTGGAATAGTCGCTATATATTGTCGGCAAAGTTCGAGAAAAATTGACTTTGATTGGGGGCCGCAATCGACAAGTCATGGAGCAAATGAAAGGAGATTGAATGATTGATCTCACACTGGCAGCGCATCAGCCGGGCAACATCGCATGGTGACCAGCGGTATGTAACCTGTTTAGTTCTGCTGTTATGTTGACTTGTTGGGAACAGTTTGAACTGGTTGCTGCTGTGTGGAAACGTGTGTGTTGTCACAGTGTGTTGATTGCCGCTGAGTTGATGCTGAGTTTAGACAGCCACGAAACTGGCAAGTGTGCGGTTTCCTGCGCAGTGCAGGACTTATTATGAAGTTGCTTGTGACTGTTGATAATGCTGGCTTTGCATTGGATTCTTGTCGTGATCGTTTTTCTGTGAGTGCAAGATGAGTGCTATAAATGCTGGTTCCACCGGTACAAACGGCTCTGTTTTATTATAACCATATAAGTGAAACAGATATTTCTCAATTGCACAAATCCTTAATTAGAACATTTGAAAATCACACTTAAGAGAGTCCAGTTATTCAACTATTGCAGGAAACAAAAGACAACACAATTATAATATTATTTATAATTAATATTATGAATGAAATATGCGTTATATGGAAGAAAGTCAAGGTGTGACTGACTTTAGCCATTTTATACATTGGACCCCCCCCCTCACCCGTTCAATTTGGGAGAGACCCAAAAGTGAAGTGTTCTCCGCCAACTCCCCCTTTCCCTTTTTCACACACAGCTTCAGTGCACGGCACCTTCTCAGCAAGCAGGTGCGCCAATTTGCCCCACACAGTGATATGACAGATAATAGAAAACCATGTATTATTTTTTTTTTTTTTTCAAGCGCTTGTGCCGCCCCCGTTGAAATAATGCCGCCCTGGGTGGCTGCCCGATTCACCTGTGCCTAAAACCGCTACTGGGTTCAACTGTTGGCAAAGGCCTTGATGAATAAAATTGAATCAATACAAAAGCAATGTAAAAGGAAAGTGGATGAAATAAAAGCCTTGATTTGGTCTCTGAAAGAGCTCATGAGAGATAAATAAAATGTTTTACTGGTCAAATCTCAGATGTGTTGATGAGTATCTGGCAACGCTACTGTTGTGCATGAATCTCTGATGCCATTAATCCCCACTGATGAACAACAAAAGCAAAATCAATGGTTTTTAAAGGTCGATAAACATAAGGAAGGATGTAAAAAGGATGTTGAAGCATCCCTAGTAACACAGAACGTATATATAACGTTAGCCTATGGTTCTCTGAAGGTTAGTTAGAACCTAACCAAGAACTAACGTTAATGGAATGTTCCCTAATGGTTATACAGAAACCTAATGACATATCACACTTTCAATGATAATGTTGTGGAAAATCTGTTCTCTATGGGAAATTAGTTAATTTTGGGGAAAAACCCATGTATCATAAAGAAAAAAATACTTTTATCAAAATTACATGTGTCACAATTATTGACTCCCCTAATACAACAGAAATTATCCTGGTCATAGTTTGTATTAAACATTTTTTAGGTTGTGGCACATGTGTTTTGAGGGAAAATATTAATTTGATGCATCATTATTTCAGAAAACTAACAGATTCCCATAAAGGGATCATATAGTCTACATTTAAATTAGAAGACATATTACAAAAATCAGATTTTTAGTATCTCCTCCAAGTCATCTTTAACAAGGGTGCCAATAAATGTTGCCATGAAGTGAAATTAATTTGATACTTCACACTCCAGCCAAGTGGTGGCTCTAATACACCTTTGGAGGGTGCAGGCCCCTCCTAAGGACTTTTTATGACTCTGTGGTAGCCTCTGCTATTCACTACGCTGTGGTTTGTTGGGGACCGGGCAGCACGGATCGGGAAGAAACTAAAGAGACTAAATAAGCTGGTTGGGAGGGCCAGCTCTGTCCTGGGCTGCCCACTGGATTCCGTGGAGGAGGTGGGTGAGAGGAGGATGTTAGCCAAGCTGACATCCATCATGGACAACACCTCTCACCCTCTGCATCAGACAGTGGAGGCTCTGAGCAGCTCCTTCAGCGGCAGACTGCTACACCCTCAGTGGAGGAAGGAGCGCTACCGCAGGTCCTTTATTCCCACTGCTGTTAGACTATATAATTCAATGATCTAGTCCTCTTTTCCTCCCTTAGGAGGACTTGTATATAGCTGTATATTGTACTGTGTTTACTGTACTTTGTAAATTGTTAATTTATTACTTCTATTTTTTTTTTTGTAACTGTTATTGCACACTTTTTGCTTTTTGCACTCTTTTTCTGTTCTTGTGAGCTGCCACGACAAGTGAATTCCCCACTGCGGGATCAATAAAGTTAATCTTATCTTAAAACCCCACTGCAGATCTTGTCCCAGTCTACAGGATTAAATGTCACCTCCAGATCGCGCTCCCACAACCCACTGACAATCTCATGCGAATCCCACCTGACCTCAAAAGAGACCCTATAAAGTGACGAATTTGGAGATACTTATAAAAATCTTTATGGGGAATATTAAAATCAGCCCTGATTTGTTCAAATGATTTAACAGAGTTGGAAACCAACAGGTCTATGTCCCTTAGAAGTTCATTCCATCAAACGAATAATTAGGTATTTCTTCACATCTCACCAAATTAGTACTGTGGTGTAAACCATTATGTTGTTCTTAACATGATTTAACTGATTCACCTTGTTGATGAGGAAGGGAGTCAAGTCTTCTGGAATGACAAGATTGGGATTCAAGACCCAACCATAAGGAATCTTTTCTGTTCATAAACCAGTCTGACATCATTTTAAGTTGTAGATTGGGCAGGGACAAGCCTCCAAAATCCTTTGGTTTAGTAAGTATAGAAAACTTAACTCTTTGGTGTTGTTCCAAATATAGCGAGATACAGTGGGGTAAAAAGTATTTAGTCCGCCACCAACTGTGCAAGTTCTCCCACTTAAAAAGATGAGAGAGGCCTGTAATTTTCATCATAGGTATACCTCAACTATGAGGTATAGTTGAGGACTTTCAACTCCCTCCAAAGATTTTCTTTGGGGTTGAGATCTGGAGACTGGCTAGGCCACTCAAGGACTTTGAAATGCTTCTTACGAAGCCACTCCATCGTTGCCTGGGCAGTGTGTTTGCTGAAAGACCAAGCCACGTTTCATCTTCAATGTCCTTGCTGATGGAAGGAGGTTTTCACTCAAAATCTCACGATACATGGCCCCATTCATTCTTTCCTTTGCACGGATCAGTCGTCCTGGTTCTTTTGCAGAACCAGGATGACTGGTTCCATCCCTGTGCTTCACAGTAGGTATGGTGTTCTTTGGATGCAACTCAGCATTCTTTCCCCTTCAAACACAACAAGTTGAGTTTTTACGAAAAAGTTTTATTTTGGTTTCATCCAAATGCTCTGTAGCAAACTTCAGACGGGTCTGGAAATGTATTGGCTTAAGCAAGGGACACGTCTGGCGCTGCAGGATTTGAGTCCCTGGCACGCCGCCAGGGTGTGTTACTTATGGTAGCTTTTGTTACTTTGGTCCCAGCTCTCTGCAGGTCATTCACTAGGTCCCCCCGTGTGGTTCTGGGAATTTTGCTCACCGTTCTTGTGATCATTTTGACCCCATGGGGTGAGATCTTGCGTGGAGCCCCAGATTGAGGGAGATTATAAGTGTTCTTGAATGTCTTCCATTTTCTAATAAGTGCACAGTTGATTTCTTCACACCAAGGTCTACAATTTTGTTTCTGGTGTCCTTTGATAGCTCTTTGGTCTTGGCCATAGTGGAGTGGAGTTTGGAGTATGACTGTTTGAGGTTGTAGATAGGTGTCTTTTATACTGATAACGAGTTCAAACAGGTTCCATTAATACAGGTAATGAGTGGAGGAGAGAGGAGCCTCTTAAAGAAGATGTTACAGGTCTGTGAGAGCCAGAAATCTTTCTTGTTTGTAGGTGACCAAATACTTAATTTACAGAGGAATTTACCAATTACTTCATTAAAAATCCTACAATGTGATTTCCTGGGTTTTTCCCCCCATTCTGTCTCTCATAGTTGAAGTGTACCTATGATGAAAATTACAAGCCTCTCTCATCTTTTTAAGTGGGAGAACTTGCATAATTGGTGGCTGAGTAAATACTTTTTTGCCCCACTGTATTCAATGATCTAAAAAGTGCAGGGGTGAAATAGCATGGGTAATTTTGAAATAAATAGTTCAATCGAGGAAGAATATTAATTTTTATAGTGTTGATTCACCCAAGGAGAGAAGTTGATAGTCGTCCATTTTGTCAGATCATTCTTAACCTTTTGAATTAGAGGTGAGTTTCAAACATCCATCCATCCATTTTCTATACCGCTTATCCGTCAGGGTCGCGGGGGAGCTGGACCCTATCCCAGCTGACTACGGGCGAGAGGCGGGGTACACCCTGGGCTGGTCGCCAGTCAATTGCAGGGCCGACACACAAAGACAGACAACCACACACTCTCACACTCACACCTAGGGGCAATTTAGAGCAGCCAATTAACCTAATGTGCATGTTTTTGGTATTGTGGGAGGAAGCCGGAGTACCCGGAGAAAACCCACGCAGGCACAGGGAGAACATGCAAACTCCACATAGAAGGGCCCAGACCGGGATTCGAACCTGGAACCCTCTTGCTATGAGGTGACAGTGCTAACCACTGCACCACCGTGCCGCCCTGAGTTTCAAACAGATTATTTAAATCAGGAGTGACAAAGATACCCCTCCTGGATACTTGAAAAGGAGATTGTAGTGACATATCATGGGGGATATTAAAAGACGTGGTGACCAGCTTCCCCAGGTTAATCTTATGTGGCTATAGATTTCAAAGCTGCCGGAATTGATTTCTCTTATTCAAGTTTTCTTCACCTACCCTGACTCCAGATATATCAAGATTAATTCTGATGACCTCGGCCAAAGGTTCAATAAACAATATCTCTCTTTGTGAATATCGTAGAAACCAGACCAAGATGCTTCTCGGGGGCTTGTCTAAAGCCACAACGGGAGCCAAAGCTCGATGTTTAATCTCCAGCGGGGGACAGTCAACCGTCAGTCCGACTAAAGTTGGTAATGTTGTCTGGAGAAAGTCCGCAAGAGGGTTGATAATTTTCAGTTTTTTCATCAGCCCCAGTTTTCTAAGTTGTCAGTTTTTAGCCGCAGACGCTCCACTGTTTTTTACATGGCAGCTGAGCAGGATCCCTGTGGCTGTCCTCTGTAGCGGAGACCCTCTCCTCGACCTCTTCCATGCGCTTTACCAGGTCCGTCACTCGGTTAACGAGAGCTAATAAAGAGCTCTCCACCGAGGTGATACTTTTATTTCACTCAGTGTGCCATCAATAATGTCCAGGCGAGTCGCAACTGATTCATCCATGTCGTTCACCCGGGAGGCCACAGATTTTATTTCAGCTAAGATCTGCTCCATAGTTGCTTGGCTAGATAATGTTAACTCTAAGGTGTAAGCATCACCTTGATTAGCCTCGCTCAGGAGATGTGAGGCTGCTTGTTGGGCAGTTTTCTTCTTAACGGTGGAACACGACGATGAAAAAAATAGGAAAGTTCTTGTCAAGCTGCAGTCTAGGCATCTCTAAAGAACAATCCCGCTAATGGTATTGAGTTTACTTGGAGAAAGTTACAGATTTATTTGAAGCCTGGAGCGGAGAGAAGTCTCAAGCATCCATCTTAGTACAGATCACATGACACTAAACTGATCCATCCATTTTCTATACCGCTTATTAGTCAAGGGGGGGACTGGAGCCTATCCCGGCTGATGACGGGTGAGAGGTGGGGTACACCTTGGACTGATCACCAGTCAATTACAGAGCTGACACACAATGACAGAGAACTACACACGCACACACTCACACCTAGGGGCAATGTAGAGTAGCCAATTAACCTGCATGTTTTTGGGATTGTCGGAGGAAGCGGGTGTACCCAGAGAGAACCCACGCAGGCACAGGGAGAACATGCAAATTCCAGACAGAAGGGCCTAGACTGGGAATTGAACCTGAAACCATCTTGCTCTGGAACACCTTGCCACCCTATTTCCAGAAAATAAAAATAAATAAGTTTGTGTACAGGTATATAGAGGTATTATTCAGGTATATACAGGTATTGTACAAGTATATATGTGGTGATTTTACATTAACCTTGCAAACTATACAGTGAAAACTGCAGAAACTGCACAATTAAGGACCAGTGTCAGTCTGTTGACTCGGACTGTCTGACACTCTGAAGGAGTAGTTGTTAAGACTGATGACCACAGGCAGGAATGACTTCCTGTGGCGCTCTGTGGAGCATCATGGTGGAATCAGTCTGTCACTGAAGGAACTCCTGTGCCTGACCAGGACATTGTAGGGTTGGTGGGAGACACTGTCCAAGAGACACTGTTGGCATCTGCTACCCTCAACCTGCTGCCCCAGCACAACAAACAGGATAACACTGGCCACCACAAACTCATAGGACATCCTCAGCATTGTCTGGAAGATGTTACACGACCCCAGCCTCCTCAGGAAATAGAGGTGGGTCTGGCCCTTTTTGTAGACAGCATCAGAATTCTTAGTCCAGTCCAGTTTATTGTCTACACTTCCAGGAATTTGTATTTTTCTACAGCATCCACTGTGGTCTTCTGGATGAAGATGGGTGTCACCGGAGCCTCAGCCCTCCTCAGGTCCACTACCAGTTCCTTGGTCTTGTCACATGGTGCGAGCAACTTTTTTACACATCTGAATATGGAACATAGCTCCATGAAGCCAAAACCTATATAAACCGTATTCTGATGGTAGTGTTTTAATTTTTTCACACCAGCGCTATGTGAAATTTATTCATAAGATACAGTGGTATGAAAAAGTTTGGGCACCCCTGATCATTTTCAGGATTTTCCTTTATAAATCATTGGTTGTTCGGATCAGCAATTTCAGTTAAATATATCATATAGCAGACAAACACAGTGATATTTCAGAAGTGAAATGAAGTTTATAGGATTAACAGAAAGTGTGCAATAATTACTTAAACAACATTAGGCAGGTGCATAAATTTGGGCACCACAACAGAAAAATGACATCAATATTTCGTAGATCCTCCTTTTGCAGAAATAACAGCCTCTAAACGCTTCCTATAGCTTCCAATGAGGGTCTGGAGTCTGGTTGAAGGTATTTTTGACCATTCTTCTTTACAAAAAATCTCCAGTTCAGTCAGGTTTGATGGTTTCCGAGCATGGACAGCCCGCCTTAAATCACACCACAGATTTTCAATAATGTTCAGGTCTGGGGACTGAGATGGCCATTCCAGAACGTTGTAGTTGTTCCTCTGCATGAATGCCTTTGTAGAGTTTGAGCAGTGTTTGGGGTCGTTGTCTTGTTGAAGTATCCAGCCCCGGCGCAACTTCAACTTTGTCACTGATTCTTGAACATTGTTGGCAAGAATCTGCTGATACTGACTGGAATCCATGCGACCTTCAACTTTTACAAGATTGCCAGTACCTGCACTGGCCACACAGCCCCACAGCATGATGGAACCACCACCAAATTTTACTGTGGGTAGCAAGTGTTTATCTTGGAATGCTGTGTTCTTCTTCCGCCATGCATACCGCCCCTTGTTATGTCCAAATAACTCAATTTTACATTCATCAGTCCACAGCACCTTATTCCAAAAGGAAGCTGGCTTGTCCAAATGTGCTTTAGCATACCTCAAGCGACTCTGTTTGTGGCATGTGCGTAGAAAAGGCTTCCGCCGCAGTACTCTCCCATACAGCATCTCCTTGTGCAAAGTGCGCTGAATAGTTGAACGATGCACAGTGACACCATCTGCAGCAAGATCATGTTGTAGGTCTTTGGAGCTGGTCTGTGGGTTGAGTTTGACCGTTCTCACCATTCCTCGCCTCTGCTTATCAGAGATTTTTCTTGGCCTGCCACTCCGGGCCTTAACTAGGACTGTGCCTGTGGTCTTCCATTTCCTCACTATGTTCCTCACAGTGGAAACTGACAGCTTAAATCTCTGAGCCAGCTTTTTGTATCCTTCCCCTAAACCATGATGTTGGACAATCTTTGTTTTCAGGTCATTTGAGAGTTGTTTTGAGGCTCCCATGTTGCCACTCCTCAGAGAAGATGCAAAAGGGAGAACAACTTGCTACTGGCCACCTGAAATACCCTTTCTCATGATCGGATTCACCTGTGTATGTAGGTCAAGGGTCAATGAGCTTACCAAACAAACTTTGTGTTCCAATAATTAGTGCTAAAGGTACTCAAATCAATAAAACAACAAGGGTGCCCAAATTTATGCACCTGCCTAATGTTGTTTAAGTAATTGTTGCACACTTTCTGTTAATCCTATAAACTTCATTTCACTTCTGAAATATCACTGTGTTTGTCTGCTATATGATATATTTAACTGAAATTGCTGATCCGAACAACCAATGATTTATAAAGGAAAATCCTGAAAATGATCAGGGGTGCCCAAACTTTTTCATACCACTGTAGCTGTTGTTTTGGTGAAAGAATCAGGTTTGAAAGGAGAGAACATGGTTTTGAATGCAGTGTTTTCAGTTTTGTATTAGAAGTTTGAGTGACAATAGTTTCAGAAAAATGCGTTTAGATGTGAAAATCTGTAAGTGAAGGAAGAAATGTTCAGTTGTTGATTGTAGTTTGGATCTGCCAGACCTACATGACAAAAGAGAGCATTCTGGAAAGGTTTATCTAGTTGAAACTGATAAGAACAAGACCAGAACAGCTTTTTGCCCATAAAAATAAAAGACCTTTAAGTTGCTTTTAGTTGGTAAGAGACCTTTTTATTAGATTTACTTTATTAGATTGGTTTGTGCCCCAGTAATGAGTATAGGACATACTGGAACAGTACCACCATCAAATGAAATCATACACATATGCTGCAGTATATGTTCCACTAAAAAAGATAAAATTGGATAAACTTGTGTGGCAGTTAGGGATGATAAAGAAAGACAGAGAAATACCATGGTCACAATATTTTTAAATCAGAGTATTGTTAAGTATTTCAGATTAGATATATTTAAATAATGGCCCTATGAAGCTGTAATGTTCCAAGTGCTTGTGTTTCACAGGAGTAGTATACAGGACTAAAAATTAACAAATGTAAATAAGTTTTTTTTTTTTTAACATTTCTTCTTTTTTACTTTTCAAAGGCATTTCTTGCGACTATAGTACTTGCCAGACAAACTGAGCCAGCAGGTTAGAAAGTTAAGGAGTAACGACTCTCTTCTCCTTTGACATTCTGGATGGATAATGAAATCCAAATAATGAAATTATGAATGATCAAGTAAAGTAAATTTTTCTTTGGGTCCTGAGAATCAAATCCCTGTACTGTAAAATAAGTATACATACATATATATGCCTTTTTTCTTGGATTTTGAGATGATACTGTTGCAACAATGGAAGTTTAACTTGTTTAATATCGAGGCTGCTGGATTGTAGTGGTTTAATCCTTATTATTAAACCTTACTGATCTGATATGATACAGTATTAATCTATGATGTTCAATGATATTACATTTATGTTGTTACTGCTGGCTTTGTCCATATTACCAGTGTGTCTTGCACCCACTGATCATTTTAATTAGAGAGTGAGGAATTTGTCAGCCAATGTCTCTAGCCTCAAAGGTCTCAGAGTCACCATTTTCAGGTCTGAAAGTCAAAGTAGCATTTTGGTGCTATGGTCTGGATTGGGGGTATGCTGAAATTCAAGAGGAGTTTGTGGTAAATCTTTCCATTACACGTCACCGAAGAGCTGGTCAGTAGTCAGTCCAAGTGCTTCTCAGCGCACAGAATTTGACAGTACATCAGCATGGAGAATACCAGGGCCAAGATCTGACAGAAGCAGAGAAGGTGTAAATGTCAACTGAAATGATAACTCGCCAGAGATTAAAAACTTAGCAACAGCTCTAATTACTTTTCGAACAGCCATTTCCTCACAGAATCTTTTTCAGAGGTTCCTCCAAAAAGTAATATTTAAAAAGTAATAATTCATTAAATGTAGATTATCTCACAAATACAAAAATCATGACTAAATTATTTTATGTATACTTTCCATAACAAAAAAAATTAAAACCCACTCAGAGTCACAAAACCTATTTGATCACTAAACTGAAGGTAACACTACATATATAGTTTCCTTATGCTTATGCTTTATATATGAGAACTATAGTGTGTTACTTTTATGAAATCAATAAACTTTAACCAGAAAACAACAATTTTTTATTTTCCATTTTTAACAAAGCAAAACATGCACTACCAGTTTAAAGTTTGGACACACCTTCTCCTTCAGTGGTTTTTCTTTATTTTTGTTATTTTCAACATTGTACATTAATACCGAAGACATCCAAACTATGAAGGAACATGTGTGGAATTATGTAGTAAACAAAAACATGTTAGATAACCCAAAATATGTTTTATATTTTCAATTCTTCAAAGTAGCCACCGTTTGCTTTGATGAAAGCTTTGCACACCCTTGGCATTCTCTCTATCAGCCTCATGTAGTAGTAGTCACCTGGAATGGTTTTCCCAGAGATGTTGAGGACTTGTTGACTCCTTTTTCTTCACTCTCTGGTCCAACTCATCCCAAACCATTTCAACTGGATTTAGATTGGACAATAGTGGAGGCCAGGTCATCTGATGCAGCACTCCATCACTCTTCTTCTTGGACAAATAGCCCTTACATAACCTAGAGGTGTGCTTGGGGTCAAATGATGGTCCCACTAAGCACAAACCAGATGGGATGGCATGTTGCTGCAAAATTCTGTGTTAGCCATGCTGATTAAGTATGACTAAGTTGCCAACAATGTCACAAGCAAAGCACCCCCACACCACCACACTTCCTCCACGCTTCACAGTGGGAACCATACATTCAGGAACTGTCTATTCACCCTCTCTACATCTAAAAAAGACATGGTGGTCAGAACCAAAGAGAGCCAAAAAAAACCAAAAATTTAAAATTTGGACAGACCAAAGGACAGTTTTCAACTGACCTAATGAGCATTCTTTGTGTTTCTTGGTCCAAGGAAGCCTCTTCTGCTTGTTGTTCTTCCACAGTAATGGCTTCTTTGCTACAATTCGACCATGAAGGCCTGACTCACACAGTCTCCTCTGAACAGTGGATGTTGAAATATGCCAGTAGCATTCATGTGGGCTCTAATGTGAGGTGCTGTAAATTGGCAGTTTCTGTAGCTGGTAATTCTCACAAATATATCCTCAGCAGTGGAGGTAGCTCTTGGTCTTCCTTTCCTGGGACAGTCCTCATGAGAGCCAGTTTCATCATAGCGTTTGATGGTTTTGGCAACTGCACTTGGGTATACATGGGAATGAATGTTTCTTGCCATTATATGGATTTGTACAGAACAAATGGTCTAAAGCAAATTAAGAATGCAAAAGATGGCACAAATTCACTCTTGAGGAGTCTCTCTGAATGGTTTTCAATTCACAGGTGTGAAGTGAAAACCATTCAAAGGGACTCCTTCGTGAATCTGATGAGAGAATGCCAAGAGTGTGCAAAGTTATCAAAGCTAAATGTGGCTACTTTGGACAATCTAAAATATAAAACTTATTGTAGATTCTTTAACAATTTTTTGTTTACTACATAATTCCTTACAGGATAGATAGATAGATAGATAGATAGATAGATAGATAGATAGATAGATAGATAGATATGATGAAAAAAAAATACCTGCACAACACCAATACACACTCCAAACACCAGGACTGAGGGGATGTTGTCTAGAAGCCACTGCCTGGCCTTTTGATAACATGGCTGCAGAAGACAAACAGAGACAGTGTGTTTAAGGGAGGGCAGGAATGGGGTAAGAAAGCTCACTTAGATATCAGTAACAGATTAGCTTCACATAGATATTTGCATGATATTTTTTGATATGATATTGATTAATGGGCAAATAGAATATACCAACAAATGCACTGAGGTAATCATCTCAGAAACCATTTAAAAGAAAATTCCAGTTTAGTATGACAACTTTAGTCATACAGCTGTTATGGCCATCATTCCTGTGAGCAAAATGACATTTTACTCAGATTTGTTGCTGAGGTCTGAGAATACAGCAATAGACAAACAATAGATTTTTTGTTAGCCAAGCTAAATTTGGAAATAAAACAAAGAACATGTCTGTGGAGATTCTCAGTCATCCAGGTCATATTCACTCAAAGAATATGAGTGTACTTCACAAGTCCAGATGCCTTGCTTTAACTCTTTGTGTGAAAACAAAGAACAGTACAAAGAGTCAAATTATTCCCCATACTACAACTCTAAAGATCCCTCTTAGTTTGTAGACAAACTTCCTGCTTCAAATTTGACTTGTGCTTAAATGTACTTTTGTGCACACAGTTTTCTTGTGCAATATGTGATTATTAGCATTTCAGGTGCACTCATTCTCAGTCTGACTGAGTACTAACTGAAATAAAGTGGTATAGATAATCTGGCTTGTTTCCAGTGTATATCTGATCATCTGACTGAAGATGTCAGTTGTTTCAATTTCAATTTATTTATATAGCACCTTATACAATCAAAATTGTCTCTAGAGGCTTTACAGAGACCCAGAGCAAGCAGACAGTGGCAAGGAAAAACTGTGAGAACAATGCTATTAATATAGAAAAATGACCCAAGCTATAATAAATTGGAATTCTCCATAAAGTTGCAGTCGCAGTGTGTGAATGTAAATTGATAAAACACATTGCTGCCATTTGGCTTAAACAGTTAGTGACAAGGTCAACATCAGTGCTTTGTGCAAACTCTTTTGAAGCTCCACAACTCTCTCAAAAAAATCTGAATTTACACATGAAGAATTCAAGGGATGTTTGATTCTATTCCATGTTTTTAACAGCTCAACGTGTACTTAGGGTTGCCAACTCTCATGCTTCTGACATGTCGCACACTCTCACTCTGCCCAAACAGACCAAAACACTGCGACAGCAACAATTCAATTTAATTTCAATTCAGTTTATTTATATAGTGCCAAATCAATTTGAGCAGATCTAGACCAAACTCTTCAATCTGATTTTTGGTACGGAGAGACCCAACAAAACCCAGATGAGCACTTGGCGATAGTGGCGAGGAAAAACATCCTTTCAGAAGGCAAAAACCTCGCAGCAGATACTGCCTCAATGTGGGCAGCCATCTGCCTTGACCAGTTGTGAGAGAGAAGATAGATAGAGAGAGAGAGAGGGTACATAGACAGATGCACAACAACAGAGAGTATTGGAATGACAATGACAGTATTAACAATAACAATGATGATAGTAGTAGTAGTATAATAATAATGTAGAAATATAACAGGTGGTCAAGCAGTCGTCATTGTCAAGCAGGACCACACGAGGAGGTCCAGACACTGTCCATGGGAACCCGAGACACGTGTCATTGCAATATTCAAAGACTGGCCGGTGGACAAGTATACAGGGAAACTGCTGTTATGGATAAAAAGAATTTCAACACTTCTAGTTTCACTGAGTACTTTGTATGTCCACAATTTAAAAAACAAAACAAACAAACAAAAACAAAAAAAAACCAACAACAAAGCAGTTACTTATCTAATCTAGACAATTAGGCTATAATCACTACTAGATCCTCAAGAGAGAAGTGTTTATCATATACATGAATCAAATTATGTACGTGGTAGAAAATAGTTCATTGGTATGAGAAATTGTGAAAACTCATGATTATCAATTATATATTCAGTTTATTTGCATAGGTTAACCTCTCTGTGTCTCTATGTAATATAATGTAAAGTACATAAAGAAAGTTTGATGTAATTTGTGGAATACATGGGTAGCATAATATAGTATTACTACTAGCTAAGTACAGAAAATTTTAGTAAGGAGCACACAGCTAGATATAATAGAGAAGATGTGATAAATGAAGACAAAATTTGTGGTGTTTCTGGATAGGCTCAGTCCTGACAGTTGTGCTACTAATGCATAAAGTTAGTGTTTGTAGATCATTTTTAAGTTTGTTAACACATATTTTTGTAGGTTGAGTGGTGTAAAATAAAAAGGCCTGACTCCTCACCTCACTACAAGTCAAACTCCTGGCGTGAAATTACTAGGACAGCTATCAATCATGGATTAATTAATTGACAAACCCGAGGTATGACAAACATATTTAAAAAAATTAACAACATATTTGTTTTGTGTGTGAATGAGTGAAAGAGTTTGTGAGCCTTGTGAGCTTTCAATGAAATGGGGTAGTTTTGATATTGGAAGCAACATGTCTTTGACTTTTATTTGTGAATAAGTCTTGTTCCTTGTGTGGAGCACGACTTGCATTGCAAGTACTATCTAGTAGTGCTGGGGCGAGGAGAGGCGTAAGCAAAAGAGATTAGTGTCATGGTATAACTCTGAGCATCAGCAAATTAATGTAAAACGCATAAAAACTTGATCTAGAAAGTTAGTCTTAAATTATATAGGAAGCCCGGTATATCTGTACTCTGTATTAAGCTGGTTTCAGTCTTATTTATCAGATCAGTCTCACTTTGGTCATGTTAACAATGAATCCTCCATACACGCTAAAGTTAGACTTGGAGCTCCCCAAGTTATTGTGCTGGACTCTTAACATCTCAGAAACAATTTATTTAGTGATATAGTTATCCTGGATGGCCTTACCTTGGCCTCCAGCCCAACCATAAGGAATCTAGGATTTAACTTTGATCACGATATGTCCTTTAACTCACACATAGCACAACTTTCAAGGACTGCCTTTTTTCACTTCCACAACATTGCAGAAAATTTCTTGAATTTCCCTCGGGATTAATAAAGTATCTATCTATCTGTCTGTCTATCTGTCTATCTATCTATCTATCTATCTATCTAAGATAGCCACATTATTTCTCAGAAAGATGCAGAATAATTAGTCCACACATTTCTTACTTAAAGGCTGGACTACTGCAACTCTCTGTTATCAAGCTGCCCCAAAAGGTCTCTAAAGACTCTCCAGCTAATACAACATGCTGCTGAATGTGTACTTACAAGAACTCGTATTAGAGACTTCTCTGCACTGGCTGCCAGAATAGAATTTAAAATTGTGCTCCTCACATATAAAGCCCTGAATGGTCAGGCACTGTTATATCTTAAAGAGCTCATAGTATCCTATTATCTAACTGGAACTCTATGCCCCCAGGTACTGAACTTCTAACGTATGGTCTCTGGAGTCTCCCAAAGTAGAATGGGAACCAGAGCCTTTGAAACCATCTTCCGATTTCGGTCCACAAGACACATACCCAATCTACATTTCAGAGAGCTTCAGAGCGTAAAACTTCCCTTTTTGATAAAGCTTACAGTTATGGCTGACCTAGGATAACCCTAGTTATGCTGCAATAGGTTTAGACTGGGGGATCTCCCATGATGCACCAAGCTTTTGTTGGGATCTCTGGCCATGTGCTCTGAAGAACAATAGAGAGGCCTACATGTAACCCAAGAGACCTGAGCTAGAGTGACAAACCGTTAGAGACCCCCACCCATGACGTACACCTAGTCATAAATCCTGAATTCAAACTCAGAACCGCACGGACATTGGCTGTGTGCCAGCCATCTCCACAGGGTTGGTGACGTCACTCAGGTAATAAAAGGTCACTGCGACCCTCAGTCTTTGCTTTTTCCCTGTGCTTGCTGTGACAGTAAGAGCTGCTCCAGGCTCTCCGAGGTGTCCAGCTCGCCGAAAGGGAGCAACAGTCAAACGTTTGATTATTATCATCACTATAAAATCCTAGGTCACAGTTCTTAAACTCGCAGGCCGAGAAACAGACTTCTGCGTTTTTTTGTAACTTTTCCTTTTTTTCTTCTGCCGACGTGGATCGCTGCAATCAGCTGATCGCATGTTAACAAGCTGCGTGCTGACTTTGTTTAAGGACGAAACAAAGTTAGATTTTTTTCTTCATCAGTGATTTTTCCTCGCTGCCACCGAGGAACACACAGTGAGACGCCGCATCGCCAAAGGAGTGAAACAACAGACCGCCAGCACCCCGCTGAGGACAATGCGGCGAATGTTTAAATTGATTATTAATTTTCCAACTCCGAAGGACCGGAGCAACTCACAGTAAGAGGCTTATGTCTGGGCATTATTAAGGCATTATTAAGGCAGACGCATTATTAAGGCAGAGACAGTGTAAAGTAGGGTTATTTACACATGATTTTCTTTGACTTATATGTGCTGCAATCATTTAATTTTTGTTACCAGCATTAAGATAGAGTTGCTAACGTGTGACTCTCGTTTATATGTGCTGCAATCATTTAATAAAGAGTTCCTGTGTGACTTTTGCTTGTAAGAGCCGCACTCATTTAATTTTTGTTACCGATCACTCAAATCCATCAGTTCTGTGAGCTTGCACGTCACCGGTTAAAAGACCAATATCTGAGCAGATAAACTCCGGTTTACTGACTCCGCTATTGTGTGGTGATAGTGTGAGACTCAAAAGAACTGAAGTGGTGATCTTTGCTGGGTTCTTAATTCTTTAAGTTCCTCTTCTATCTTTATCTCTCCCTCAAATTTTTACATGGGCATGAGTCCGAGCACGCGATCACAAATCTCCTCACGAGACACGTGACACTCGAGGATCTTTGCCTTTGTAGTCTTTGTTTGCCACGTCAGCCACATTATGTGGGCAATGGCCATCTTGGCTCTGAGCTGCACGTCCTGCGTGCCACTTTATCGCCATCTTGGTCTTGCTGACGTCACTCACGCGACGACCCGGTATCTTGGCTTCGAGGGACACGCCCCCCGTGACATCCCTCTGCCATCCTGGTCTCCACCGCTATCTCTCTCTCTCTCTCTCTCACACACACACACACACACACACACACATATACCCATGTATAGATATACTCTTGCTGCTGTACCTGTGTTCCTAGTTAATCCCTAGTTAATAGTTAATGTGTGTTGATAAACTTAGATTATAATAGTGTTTATTACAAAGTGATACTTATCTATGGATGGTTGTTGCTGGTTAATAAATCCTGTTTTAGTTTAACCTGTCGTTGTCTGTGGTTATTGTGTATGTTCTTGTAATAACAGCTGAATTCATGACAGTCAGAGCTCGGAATCATCCTTCATAATTTTAAGAGACTGTTATTTCCTATTAATTAATTTGGCTATTGGTCCCTGGTGACAGGGTGGTGCCCCGATTTTTATGTGTATAAAGCATACACTGATTTTGCGTTAATGATTATTAACAATAATCATTGATTATTCTGCCAATAACCAATTTGCTCCTACTGGTGTACACTTTCACACAACACTTTCCTCTCCTCCTCTAACTCTCCTTATGTACATATGCATGTCCGATGTCCATGTCTCTAAGGTTTCTGGATTATAAGTGGCAAGTTTTTCCTTGCCACCATCGCCAAGTGCTTGCTCATAGGGGAATGTTGGGTCTCTCTGTAGGCCAAACTAAAGAGTATGGTCTATACCTGCTTTAACTGAGACTGCACATAAGTACCTCTCTGCGTTTATATGACTTGCAATCAAGACCACAGCAGTATGAATATCCCAGCATTTGACCTTTCCATTCTGAGTGTGTCATAAGAGAAAAATGGCCACTGTATGGATATTATCATCACATGTGAAGCCATTCAGACACACTTAGGCATGATGCAAATCTATATTTCATTTGAAAAATTAGCAAACTGAAAACAGAATTTTCACTCCTCTAGACTCTCAGTGCATCAAAATCCCCTTGTGTAATTGAACAGCAAACCAACCTCACTCCATCCTTCATCACACTGGTTTGTTCCAACAGAGCAGCAGGATGACGGCAGCGTTCCATTCAGCACATCATACCAGTCTGTTTTGTTAGTTACTCCACAGCATTTGAACTTGGATAAGAGACAGTAAAATACAAAAAGTAGAGTAAAACACCACTTAACTATATAAAACATCTATATGCTGCTGTAATGGGTTATGTATTTGTATTGAACCATCACAGCAGTTGCACAGCTGAAAGCAGTCAGACACAGGTAATACAATGCAAACAGCTGCCAAAAGACTACACAGCATGTACACTGATATGTGTTATATGGAACCTAATTATTACTAATAGTTATTATTCTATTTATTCTGTGTCTTCAATTTTATAGAACAGATTGCGACCTATTGCCGATTGGGAAAATATCGGCTCAGTGTTTGTATAGTGTAATGTACTGTGTAGTGTAGTGTATTCTACAGTCTCTAACATATTCTTATGCAGTGTAAGAAGTAATGGATTTTTTTGGTAAGAGTGCTCACCATTTTCTGGACACTATCCCAGGATTTTTTCAGTCCTGGTTCTGATTTATAAATCTTCATACCTTCCTTTAATTCACCTTGTGCTTTGGAATCCAGCTAGCAAAAGAGAAAAAAACAAAGACAGTTATTGTTAATCCATCAATAATCTCTTCCACTAAACTATACTTACACTTTGTAGGGTCACTGGGCCTTGAGTAGGTTTGGATACCGTACTCAGTGCTTTTAAGGGTACCGAACTGACTACTTTGGTACTACTGAGTAGTCATTCATGTCAGCTAAATAAGGGAGAAATAAGACAACGTGAATGCTGCAGTTTGTTCAAGTTATGCTGACTCAGGGTAATGAGAAGCCAAACAAGGTCACAAGTATGGTTACACTTTGAAAAGCTCAACACAGACACCACTTGCTGCAATATTTGTAATATGAAATGCAAAGCTGGCCAAAGCATCACATCTAACCTGAGGAAAAACCTGATCAAACACAAAATATGTCTAAATGATGCAGAGTGTATCATGTTTGATAGCCTAAAATTCCCTTGCAATAGGGGAAGCTGTTAGTTCACCTGTAGCTAAGTTAAATCAACCATGAATGATGAAATTTCAAGTGAGGCATCAACAACTTCAGGTAATTAACTAGCAGGTAATTAATTAGCTGGCTGGATAAGTTGTTGCAAAAAACTGGGCTTTTTTACTGTCTGGCTTGATGTCAGCTGAGCTTTTTTACACTCAGCCACTGTCTCACTCTTGATGCAGTCACATCATTTTTGTGATGGCATTTTTAAGAAAACTGGATACAGTATGATTTAAAAATGTGACATGTTAATGCATATCAACAAAGTATGACATTCTGTACTCACAGAGTTTGGAGTTTCAGTTCAGTTCTCGTTTTTATTTTAAATGGCAAATGGATTATGCTTATATAGTGCCCTTCTAGTCTGCCACTCAAAGCACTTGCCAGCGTTACCTATTCACACAAATGCTGGCTGGCTACACTGGTAGCATGATACCATGCAAGGTGCCACCTGCTCATCAGTGGCATTTACATACCAGTGAAAGAGCCTTTGGGAGCAATTTGGGATTCTGTGTCTGGTCCAAGGACATTTCAACATGTAGACTTGAACCACCGACCTTCCAACTGGTGGACCTCCAGAACCACAGCCACACATTTTGTAGTTTACTGTTCTTGTGTGTTCTTTTCCTTTACAACTCTGCCTTTGTCTTTTCCCCACCCTTTGCATCACCCTGATTACTGTCACTTGTGTCTTGTTTGGTTTCCTTCCCATGCGTATTTAGTATTTCAGAATCAGAATCAGAATCAGAATTCCTCTATTTATCCCCAAAGGGAAATTCTTTTTCGTACAGACATTGCACTTGCAGTATTCCCGACCAAGAAAGAAAAGTGAAAGGTATAAAAATAGGATAAACAAAACAAGATAAGTATAAATCTAAAATCTAAAAGTACAGGTATTTACACGTGTTCAAAATTTTTAAAAAATGTAAAAATACAGGTATGTACATGTGTAAAAACAATATATACATTGTATATATAAAATGAGTGTGTCCGTCACAGTGCTGAGTAGTTTGATGGCGACAGGAAGGAATGATTTCACAAATTTATGAGGAGGCACAAAAACTAAATCAAAAATAAACCAGGGAGGGGAAAACAAGACACATGTGAAACTTATTAGGTTAATACAAATGGTGGGAAAAGACAGCAAACGTAAAGGAAATAAGACACAAGGATAAAACGACAAAATAAAACAAGAACTAATTAAACAGAAACTCCAAACCATGACACTGTTTTTAATTTTTAATGCATTTTCAACAAGAAAAGGGACAATGGACAATGACCTATCTGTAACTACAGCTGTGCTGGATATATAGTTATGGCTCTGATCTATTTGATAAAATTGGCACCCACAAGTTTAATCTGCAGAATAGACTGTGCAAAGAAAATTCCAACTGACACACCATAACATACCCATGCCCATGTCTGTTCCACAGCACATCACATTTTTTTTATATTCTCTTTATTACATTCTCTTATACTGTACATCATATCGCCTTTTTAAAAAAATATCTTTAACTAAAATCTTTTTTCTCTTTTATTTTATTTGACTGTTAGAAGTTGGGGTGTGCGAAAGCTTACCTTGTCACGGAACATGTGTATAACCAACATTAGAGTCACCTCTGTCAGAACCAGGAGTAGAAGGATCACAAAGAACTGCAGGACAAAGAAAAGCAGCAGGAGACTGACATTCTAGTGCACATTCTAGAGTACATATACAGATTATACCCACTGACATGTTAACTGCATCAAGATCAGAATATCTGAACATGGTCTAAATCATGCCCAGCATGGGCACACTGCTATAATTATTTAAGTTGGAAATCCAATTTCAGTCCAGGCCAATCTCTGCAGTCATTCCATTTACACAGATCACAAACTGCATGTGTTTCATTGATTTCTTTTCTGTTTAGTGTTCATGCCTGTAACATATCATTTAATTTTATTTTCAAAAAACCCCAAAACATCCAAAATAGTTAAAAACAGCCACATGTCTTCAGTTAGTTAGTTAGGCAGTCCCAGGTAAATGACATGCTAGGATGGAAGATGTTAAATCATATCAGAAGCATGTAGTGAGCATTAAAATGTGTAGCCTACAACCCTTTTATTTGAGAAACAGTAAATTATTAGAGACAACGCATGAATCTAATAAATTTGGAAACTAGCATATGGTCTAAAGTTTGTGGCACAAGAGCATTTAGATGTGTCCAACTCCTTTTCGCTCTATCAGCGACACATGATCCAAGCCCAAAGTACAGTACTTGAAGAAGAATTCAAGAAAAATGGGTAGCCAGTTGTCCAGTTTCAATCCAGTTTTTTCTCAAGTTGAGAAAGTGAGTGTGGGCATCAAAGTTTTTTTCAGTGCTGCACAGTCAAGCAAGGGATGAACGCACTGGCAATAGAGTGGGAGTGCAAAGCCTTTACGACACTGAGTTGCAGCTTCACTAACATCAGAATCAGAATCAGCTTTATTTGCCAAGTACGTGTGACCATACATGGAATTTGACTCTCCTGTGCACCATACAAAATACAAAATAACAAATAATAGTAAGATAAATACATATATACATGTAGTGCAAACAGTGTGATGATATGAGCCACTAACCAAAAACAACAGGCAGCGTTGCTCCTTCAGTGCTCCAAGACAACCCAGGAAGCCGGTCACCATGGTAATGCCACCAGCAACTAGCAGCAGATTGGCAGCTGAGAGGGATGGAAAGGACAGGGGAAGAGAAGAAAACTCTGCCTGCGTGAAGGACAGCCAGACTCCAACTCCAAACAATCCGCATCCTCCTAGCTTTTCAGGAAAGGTAATGACAGTATCAAATTGCAGAATTAATCATGTATTGTCCTTAAAATTATGCTTCAGTTAAGGAGTTGGAAATCCCATATTATGAATGAATAAATGCGATATAAGGTACTGAACTGGTATGTCTGTGGAACTTGGGGAACGTTAAATCATATCAGAAGCATGCAGTGACCATTAAACTTTACTTTACTCTTTCATTTGAGAAAAGGTAATTTAGCAGAGGCCACTGAGAAATCTCCTGTTTTTTATTATTTTGAATATGCAACTAAACAAAAAATAATTTCACACCATCTTGTAAATGATTTGTGTAAACACTAACCCAGAAGATCAGGTTGAAAACAAACATCAAATATTTCACACAGCACAGACACCTTGGAGACAATGACATCCTGCAAAAGAATGAAGGAAACAGAAGAATAAGAGTTAAAACAGTGCTTCAGTTTGTCAGGATTGGGCTCAGGCAGGACGCAGACGCAGAGCAGGGCGTAATATCAGCAGACCGTATTACACTGCTCAAAAAAATAAAGGGAACACTTAAACAACACAATGTAACTCCAAGTCAATCACACTTCCGTGAAATCAAAGTGTCCACTTAGGAAGCAACACTGACTGACAATCAATTTCACATGCTGTTGCGCAAATGGAATAGACAACAGGTGGAAATTATAGGCAATTAGCAAGACACTCCCAATAAAGGAGTGGTTCTGCAGGTGGTGACCACAGACCACTTCTCAGTTCCTATGCTTTCTGGCTGATGTTTTGGTCACTTTTGAATGTTGGTGGTGAGATGAGACGGATGAGACGGAGTCTGCAACCCACACAAGTGGCTCAGGTAGTGCAGCTCATCCAGGATGGCACATTAATGCGAGCTGTGGCAAGAAGGTTTGCTGTGTCTGTCAGCGTAGCGTCCAGAGCATGGAGGCGCTACCAGGAGACAGGCCAGCACATCAGGAGATGTGGAGGAGGCTATAGGAGGGCAACAACTCAGCTGCAGGACCGCTACCTCCGCCTTTGTGCAAGGAGGACCAGGAGGAGCACTGCCAGAGCCCTGCAAAATGACCTCCAGCAGGCCACAAATGTGCACGTGTCTGCTCAAGCAGTCAGAAACAGATTCCATGAGGGTGGTATGAGGGCCCGGCGTCCACAGGTGGGGGTTGTGCTTACAGCCCAACACCGTGCAGGACGTTTGGCATTTGCCAGAGGACAAGATTGGCAAATTTGCCACTGGCGCCCTGTGCTCTTAACAGATGAAAGCAGGTTCACACTGAGCACATGTGACAGACGTGACAGAGTCTGGAGATGTCGTGGAGAACGTACTGCAGTCTGCCACATCCTCCAGCATGACCGGTTTGGCAGTGGGTCAGTAATGGTGTGGGGTGGCATTTCTTTGGGGGGCCGCACAGCCCTCCATGTGCTCGCCAGAGGTAGCCTGACTGCCATTAGGTACCAAGATGAGATCCTCAGACCCCTTGTGAGAGCTTATGCTGGTGCAGTTGGCCCTGGGTTCCTCCTAATGCAATACAATGCTAGACCTCATGTGGCTGGAGTGTGTTAGCAGTTCCTGTAAGACGAAAGCATTGATGCTATGGACTGGCCCGCCCGTTCCCCAGACCTGAATCCAATTGAGCACATCTGGGACATCATGTCTCGCTCCATCCACCAGCGCCACGTTGCACCACAGACTGTCCAGGAGTTGGCGGATGCTTTAGTCCAGGTCTGGGAGAAGATCCCCCAGGAGACCATCCGCCACCTCATCAGGAGCATGGCCAGGCGTTGTAGGGAGGTCATGCAGGCACATGGAGGCCACACACACTACTGAGCCTCATTTTGACTTGTTTTAAGGACATTACATCAAAGTTGGATCAGACTATAGTGTGTTTCTTCGCTTTAATTTTGAGTGTGACTCCAAATCCAGACCTCCATGGGTTAATAATTTTGATTTCCATTGATAATTTTAGTGTGATTTTGTTGTCAGCACATTCAACTTTGTAAAGAACAAAGTATTTAATAAGAGTATTTCATTCATTCAGATCTAGGATGTGTTATTTTAGTGTTCCCTTTATTTTTTTGAGCAGTGTATAATAAGGCAGCAAGGTATTACCTCTGGGCAGAGTGACAAAACAAATGGCTATGAAAAGTCCTGAGGCATATCTTCTCTACGAAACCAAAAGGCTAAGAAAATTACAAATGAAATAAACAACTATATCTTAAAACTAAGGATCACTCCAATAGGAGGCCAATCAAGAATTTATTATAATGTGAGTGGGACTATGCCATAATCTTGATGCTGTTCCGCTTGACTTTTTTTCAGAACAGGTTATGGGTACATATTTGTTCACATGTTTGCATATATATGAGCATGTTCACACTGGAAGTTTCATTTGTCTTAATTTAAGAGTATGGTCTAAACCTGCATACTTTTGTGGCTATTCTAACCCACAATCTTCTGCAGGATTGATGTTTGCTTCACATCAGCAAAACTGTTGTTAGAGCTCACTGACAGATGACAGAAGCCGCAACAACCATTAACTGTGCAATCAAGGTAAATATTGCATACATGCAATCTTAAATAATTCAGATGTGACAGATCTAGATGAGCAAGAAGGTGAAAGTCCAAGGTGCAATGTATGTACGCTACCAGTCAAAAGTATGGACACACCTTTTCCTTCAGTGTTTTTACTTTATTACTTTCAACATTGTACATTAATACTGAAGACATCCAAACTATGAAATAACATGTATGGAATTATTTAGTAAACAGAAAACTTTTTAACAACTGAGAATATGTTAGACTATTCAAAGTAGCCACATTTAGCTTTAATGACAGCTTTGCACACTCTTGGAATTCTCCCATCAGATTCACAAGGTAGTCTTCTGGAATGGTTTTCAGTTCGCAGGTGTACCTTGTCAAGAGTTGATTTGTGTAATTTCTTGCCTTCTTAATGTGCTTTAGACCATCAGTTGTCTTTTGCGGAGGAAGGGTGGTTACAGGGTCAATAGCCACATTAGTGCTACTACAACTACTGTACAAATCCAGATTATGTAAAAAAAACAAACCACTCAGTTAAGCAAAGAGAAAAGACAGTCCATCATTACTTACTCATTACTAAGGTCAGTCAATTGCAAAAATTCTCAAGAACTTGAGAATGTATCCCAAAGTGCAGTAGCCAAAACCATTAAACACTATGATGAAACTGTCTCTCATGAAGACAGTCCCAGGAGAGGAAGACCAAGAGCTACTTCAGCTGCTCAGGATACATTTTCAGAATTACCAGCTTCAGAAACTGCCAATTTACAGCCCCTCTGATTAGAGCCCACATAAATGCTTCTTGGAGTTCAAATGGCAGATATATTTCAACATCCACTGTTGAGTGGAGACTGCATGAGACAGGCCTTCATGGTCAAATTGCGACAAAGAAGCTGGACTTGCTTGGGCCAAGAAACACAAGGAATGGACATTAGATCAGTGGAAAACTGTCCTTGGATCTGATAAGCCCAAATTTGAGATTTTTGCTTCTAACCACTATGTCTTAGAGAGAAGGAGTGAATGGATGGGTCCTGAATGTGTGGTTCCCAAGCATGAAGGAGGAAGTGTGATGGTGTGGGGGTGCTTTGCTGGTGACACTGTTGGTGTAAATTGTCAAAGTTGAGGGCACACTTTACCAGCATGACATTTTGCAGCAACATGCCATCCCATCTGGCATGTGCTTAGTAATTGTTTTCCAACAAGACAGTGACCCCAAACACAAGTCTGCATTATTTAAGGGCTATTTGTCCAAGAAGCAGAGTGATGGAGTGCTGTATCAAATGACTTGGCCACCACAATTACCCAATCTAAATCTAGTTAAAATGGTTTGGGATGAGTTGGACCGGACAGTGGAGGAAAAACAGTCAACAAGTACTCAACACCTCCAGGAGCTCCTTCAAGATTGTTGGAAAACCATTCTAGCCGACTATCTCATGAGGCTGATTGGAGAATGCCAAGAGTGTGCAAAGCTGTCATCAAACCAAGAGGTGGCAATTCTGAAGTATCGAAAATATAAATTATATTCTGGATTATTTAGCATGTTTTAGTTGACTACATAATTCCATATTTGTTCTGTCGTAATTTCAATGTCTTCAGTATAAATATAATGTTGAAAACAATAAAAATAAAGAAAAAACATTGAATAAGGGGGTCTGTCCAAACTTTTGACTGGTAGTGTACATTGTAAGGGCAACTGTAGCAGATATTAAAAGTAATACAGAAGAGATATGGAACATAGCATGAGCTGTTCTCACACTAACTACTGAACCAACACAGGAAGTCAAACTGCTGTCAGGAAGGAAGCTCCCTCCCCTGCTAAGAAAACCAAATTATACTGACATTTCCTGTGACCTCAGCAAAGTTTTGACTCCCAGGACAGCAAAATTCCGAAAGAGCCATGTTTCAGAGCATAGTGAAGAGTAGGTTATATCTGAATCCTTCGGCTATTGTATGACAATGATTTAGCCACTGAGGGTATTGGCCAAAGTTTTGGGGCTTTCGGTGTAGCCAGTGGTATCTACAAAAGTGATGTAGGTACGTTTTTGTCAGATGATAGTCCATGGGTTCTAAGATTGCATTAATGAATATACCTCCTTTGCTCTCTGCACGGATTGTTTACCTGCATGCAACCAACGCCTGCTCAGACATGATCAGTTAACACTACTACAAACAGAGTTAAAGCCAAACACATCCAACACCAAAAAATTGTCCCTTGCCTATATATTTTGAAGATATATGTTTTTTGAGATTAAGGAGTAGGTTCTCTGGTTGACACTGAAAACTATATTTGCAGCTGCAAGTTTCCTAAACTGTAGCATAAAAACAAAGATTAGTTAAGCAGTGAAATCATGTTAAAGGTGTGTTCCACCCTGATCAATGGACATATAATCTACAATATATGGCAATTTTGAGGACTAGTGAACAAAGTGACTGAGGCCTGTTTAAAAGATCTGTAGCACATGGTCTAAGGTGTGTGGTGTAAGACCATTTGGGTGTGTCCTTTTTGCTAGATAAACTGCACATAATCCCTGTGGAAAGTAAAGTGTAAGACACAAAGGGACTTTAGTGGTAACTTTAGTATTTAGTCTAGCATAGCATGATTTTCACTAACCAGACATATCTCATGTTTTCTTTTAAAACCAGATGCATTCCATTAACTCCTGATTAAGGACACATTGTGTTATGCCTCTCAAATCATCATTTACAAATATCATATCAATCATATTTAAACCATTAATGTACATTTTCATGCATTTTGCAATCAAATTCAACTTATTTCAAAAGCTGTAACTCCATTTCCCTGCTAACACCTGAGGGTTTGACTAACACTGAATCATTCAGACTGTATTAGGCTCCTGTGAAATGGAAACACTGCTCACTGCTCCAATAGGTAGGGCAAAGGGATAGCAAAGTTGCTCTATCAGTGACTATAAATGTTGGAAATGATGGGACTATTATGAAATGGTCTGGATTTATAACATGCCAAGTGTTTAGTCAAGGGATCAATCAAACATCTTTATCAAAAATTTTAAATAAAGTTTCTATTGTCGAGATTTAGTCACAGCTGTAATTCAAAAGAACTTTACCTGAAGATGAGTCTCAATCTCAATCTCAATCACACTTGTGACTCCTCGGCTTCAAACTTTACTTTGTTGTCTTTTTCAGATAGCCTTTAGATCGGTCCCTGAACCAGTTGAGTTTTCCCTTTCCTCTGTTCTTATGTCCATCCCAGTTGTCTTCTTTTCCAATTTTAAACTTTATATTGAATTTACGTAATTTTCCAACCGAAAGGTTTGATCCTTCATTTTGTTCCTTTTTGTTAACAGAACTGCGTCTTCCTGTGTCCCTTTCTTGCTCTCTCTCTGTTCAATTATTTCCAGATGTGTGTACTCTTGCTCGTCCCCCTTTGTGTTCCTTCCTTTCCCATTTTTTCCAGTCACTGGCCCCTCCTCCATACAACCACCTATATACTGCTGCCTGTTTCACTTATCCATGTTTTTCTCTTTGTCCCAGAACCACTCTCCTGTTTACTTTTTCTCAGTGATGTTCTTTTACATAGCATTTTCTGACTAAATGGTGCATTTACTGGTCCACCATTTCCGGTCACGCTACCATCTGCTCAATGTCACGATTCTGTTACTTCAAAGGAAGTTAAACAGCTTCAGAGGTGGAAGAAGTACTTAAGATCTTGCACTTAATTAATAGTAGCAACATCATAGTGCAGAAACACTTTCTTAAAATTATAAAGCATGCACTGAACTTTGCTTTCAATAAAAGAATGAAAGTATTAGCATATATTTAATATACCAAAAGTATTCATATTATATTACTGAATTATAGTTACTGGAAAGCTGAGAAGTGTCATGCCTGGTGGTTTTTGGTTATGCTTTGTCTTTTGATTTCTGTCCATGTGTCATGTTCCATGTTGTCTTGTGCTTCCATGTATTATGTTAAAGGTTTTTGTCATGTCCTGTTTTATTTTGAAAGTGTCTCTTCCCCTGTGTGTCCTGTTTTCATGTAGCTTTGCTTTAGTTTTCCTGATTGCTTTTTCCCTCCTGATGTGTGTCACCTGTGTCTCGTTGTCTTGTCTATTTAGTCCTTGTCTTCCCAGTCACCATGGTCAGAGCGTCTGCTCCCCCCCCCCACAGTAAGTCACAGTAAGTGTGAGTTTTGTTTTAGTTAGGTTTTGTTTTCTTGAATAAAGACAATTGTTTTTTGGACCTCCACCACGCCTGTCAGCTCCTTTTTGACTCTGCATCGGGGTCCAGCTAATTTCTGCGTCAGCAACGCCGACCAATCCTGACAAGAAGTTGTAAATGTCCACCTCAGGGCAAGTAAAGTTTTTTTAAAGTTTTATCTTACTTATAATATCATGATTTGTTTGCTGATTATATTTTTCTTTATTAAACAAAATCTGCAAAGTAACTAGAAATGTAAGCTCTCAAATTTGAGTGAAAAAAAATCATTTACCTCTGTAGTAACAGGTAGGAAAAAATGGAAATACAGTAAAAGTAAAAATCAAAATTGTATTTAAGTACTGTACTTCACTAAATGTACCTAACTGCTTTCCACCAGTTCACACAGCTCATCTGGTTCAAGCATGTTGACATACAGGGGATCCCATGTTGCACTGTGTACAGTGCAAATGACTTTGCTGGGGTCTTATGCCTCAAAACACATTATAGTGAAGAGTAATCAACATCTTCATGTCAGGGAACCCCCTCATTGATGAGGTTGGAGGACACAGTGAATGGCACAGGAAGAACACAAGAAACGTAAATAAAAACTCACTCAAGAAGCTCAACAAAATGGTGACTGGGAGGCCAGATAAAAAGATATTAACTAAGGATTATCCAGATAACATAGGGATTAAGGAGAACTAAGGAAACACAGGAAAAAAGATATACAGAACACTGGGAACAGAATGCAGATAACACAAGGATGGTAGCAAACAAAATGTAGTTAATGCTACTGTTTTTTCCTTTAGTTTTGTCTCTGTTCAAATTGCTTTGTATTCAGTCCCACACAAGTGTCATTAAAGTAAGAATGCAAACATGATGCTCTTTTATTTCAATTTTTTTCAGTGTTCAGGTTTGTTTGTCGGAATTGTCTTGTATTCGGTGTGTTTCATGTCCCAGATGCTTCTAAATGGTATGTATTACACCACATCAAGTTAATGCAGGTGTCAGAAGGATGGTATATACATTGATATTATGTTCTCTTGTTTCAATGTTTTTCAATCTGCAGTTTTGTTTCTATTTTAATTATCTCATACTCGGTGTGTTTCAGGTGCGAGATGTTTCTAAATGATATGTATTACACAACATCAAGTACATCTAGGTGTCAGAATGGTATGTATTGCATGGGTTTTTGTTCTCAAGTTCTCCCAGTTCTGCAATTTACAAATACACTGTATAAGTTAAACAAAAAACTGACCTCATTCCTAAAAACAGGGATGCAAACTAATTATCTATCTGTCCTGGTGGCGGTTTACCATTTTCGTTTCATACACGTTACTGATGGATGTGATGGAAAATTCACATTTCTGCTTTGAATGAACAAAATTATATGGTGCTTTCTTGAGATGTCTTGTTTTGCAATGACCAAAGTAATAAAAGTTTTTTCTTTTGCAGGTACTTGTCTGTCATTGGATTTGTCATTAACATCGACACGTTGATGCTGATGATTCCTGAACTGCTCCAAGTTCAGCGGTATGTCCTCACCTACAGATTCAGCCAGGATCACTTGGAGCTCCTATTTAATTCAATGAGAGCATCAGGTAGGGTTGATGTTCTTTTAATTACAATAAATTCTGAAAATATACTTAATGAATATCTTTGTGTGTTATGTCTTGTGAGTAATGTATGTATTGTGTGCCTGTTTTCCATACAAGGTGGCTGGAATAACAATCCATCTGCACAACAGTTCCAGACCGTCTTCCGCCGTCTGATGGTTCGGTGTGGTGTCTCACCTAGTGAGGCAGGCAATGTGGCAACCCAAGACGACACTGTGTCCTTGTCTGCAGCAGAGACGTCATCTGCTGAAACTGCTGAAGAGCACCCATTTCCATTCGCTAACATTTCGGTTGTTATGTGTGACCACAGCTATCTTCCCACTCAGTTTGGAGGTCTGGTGGAAAACGCTCTGGTCTGCATAGCCAGGATTTGTAGTCCAGCAGATTGTGCGAAAGCTGTCCTGTGATGTGTGCCATGCAAGCTTGGTCAGAGATGCTGTACCATTGTCATTTGACGAGAGCTACCACCTTCTAGCCCTGAAAAACAGTGGTGGCCTAGTAATTCCAACACAAGGCACAGTGAAGGTGCTGAGAACTGAGAATGATTCGCCAAGCTCCAACAAAGCAAGCTCCAAAGCTGTCAACTATCACAGGGGGAGGCTGTTGGGATCTCTGGCCATGCGCTCTGGAGAACAATACAGAGGCCTACATGTAACCCCTAAAGCCTGAGTTAGAGTGACTAACTGTTAGAGACCCCCACCAATGACATACACCTGGTCATAAATTCCTGAGTTTAAACTCAGAACCGGCACAGACATTCAATTCAATTTTCAATTCAGTTTATTTATATAGCGCCAATTCACAACAAAAGTTATCTCATGACACTTTCCAATTTGAGCCGGTCTAGACCAAACTCTTTAATTAAATTGTAAAATAGAGAGAGCCCAACATTCCCCCTTGAGCAAGCACTTGGCGACAGTGGCGAGGAAAAACTGCCTTTTAGAAGGCAGAAACCTCGGAGCAGACCCCGGCTCAAGATGGGCGGCCATCTGCCTTGACCGGTTGGGTTGAGAGAGCAGGAGAGCGAGAGAGAGAGCAAGGGAGAGAGGCAGACATTGGCTGTGTGCCAGCCATCTCCACAGGGGTCTGAGGCAACGTCACTCAGGTAATAAAAGGTCACTGCGACCCTTAGTCGTCGCTTTTTCCCTGTGCATGCTGTGACAGTGAGAGCTGCTCCAGGCTCTCCAAGGTGTCCAGCTCGCCGAAAGGGAGCAACAGTCAAACGTTTGATTATTATCATCACTTTAAAATCCTAGGTCACAGTTCTTAAAACGAACTGCTGTGTTTTTTTTGTAACTTTCCTTTTTCCTTCTGCCGACGTGGATCGCTGCAATCAGCTGATCGCACGTTAACGAGCCGCTTGCTGACTTTGTTTAAGGACGAAACAAAGTTAGATTTTTTTCTTCATCTGTGATTTTTCCTCGCTGCCACCGAGGAACACACAGTGAGACGCCGCATCGCCAAAGGAGTGAAACAACCGATCGCCAGCACCCCGCTGAGGACAACGCGGCGAACGTTTAAATTGACTATTAATTTTCCAACTCCGAAGGACCGGAGCAACTCGCAGTAAGGCTTATGTCTGGGTTATCTTTAGTTAATGGTTAATGTGTGTTGATAAACTTAGATTATAATAGTGTTTATTATAAAGTGATACTTATCTCTGGATGGTTGTTGCTGGTTAATAAATCCTTTTTTAGTTTAACCTGTCGTTGTCTGTGGTTATTGTGAATTTACTTGTAATAACAGCTGAATTCATGACAGTCAGTGCTTGGAATCATCCTTCATAATTTTAAGAGACTGTTATTTCCTGTTAATTAATTTGGCTATTGGAGGCATGATTGATAGTTTTCCCTTACAAGCCGGGTCCTGCTCCAGGTTTATTCCTGTTAAAAGGGAGTTTTTCCTTGCAACTGTCTGCTTGCTCGAGGGTTCAGGCTCTGGGTCTCTGTAAAGCATCTAGAGACAATTTTGATTGCATAAGGTGCTATATAAATAAATTGAAATTGAAATTGATTCTGACTCACCTTATACATGCTCCCTCTAGGAAATATTATTCAGAGACATGGCGTAAATTTTCATTGTTATGCTGATGATACCCAGCTGTACTTATCCTTAAAGCCTGAAAGCCAGACTTCAGGCATGTCTTAAGGACATAAAGGACTGGATGGCCTCCAATTTTTATTATTAAACTCAGACAAAACTGAGGTCATTATTTTGGACCCCAAACATCTTAGAACGAGAATACCTGATAACATTCTCTCTCTGGATGGCATTACTTTGGCCTCCAGTATGAATGTGAGGAACCTCGGCGTTATCTAGGACGTGTCATTTATCCATCACATTAAACAGATCTCTAAGACCGCCTTCTTTCACCTCCGTAATATAGCTAAGATTAGGAGTGTCCTCTCTCAGAGTGATGCTGAAAAACTCATGCTTTTGTTTACTTCTAGGCTGGATTACTGCAACTCATTATTATCAGGATGTCCAAATTGTTCTATTAATAGCCTGCAGCTGATCCAGACTGCAGCAGATAGAGATTTGACAGGAATCAGCAAAAGGGATCATATCTCCCCTGTCTTAGCTTCCCTTCACTGGCTTTCAGTAAAATTCAGAATACTTACATATAAGGCCCTAAATGGACTAGCCCCATCATACCTGCAGGATCTAATAGTCCCATATAATATGTCACTTTCTTTTCTTTCTTTCTATATTCCCAATAGAACACCCAGGTCACAGAGTGCAGGTTTGGGAGGACAAGCCTTCCGCTATTAGGCACCCCTACTGTGGAGCTAGCTGCCCATCTGAGGAAGACACCACCTCCACTTTTAAGAGCAGACTTAAAACCTTTCTGTTTAGTAAAGCGTATACCGTATTTTCCGCACTATAAGGCGCACCTAAAAGCCTTCAATTTTCTTAAAATCCGACAGTGCGCCTTATAATCCGATGCGCCTTATCTGTGGATCAATATTGGTCAATCGTGTTAGTTAGTGTTTCGCAGCAACTACCGAAAGACTATCAAGAAAAGCTGGCCACTTTCCGTGCATACTGCAAAGAGAAGATCGCTGAAAAAAAGATCCGGCCGGAGCGTATCATCAACATGGACGAGGTTCCACTCACTTTTGATATTCCTGTGAACCGCACTGTGGATAAAACGGGAGCACGTACGGTGAATGTTCGCACCACAGGGAATGAGAAGTCGTCATTCACTGTAGTTCTCGCTTGCCAGGCTAATGGCCAGAAACTACCACCGATGGTTATTTTCAAGAGGAAGACCTTGCCAAAAGAAAACTTTCCAGCCGGCATCGTTATCAATCAATATGTTGGATGCCGTATTCGCCCAGCTGTTCAATTCGGACACTGAAGAAGAAGAATTTGAGGGATTCGTGGATGAGGAATGAACTGATAACGTGAGCTTTACGTGTTTCGTTTGTGTGTTCACAACTGAACAAGGTTGGTCATATTGTGAATATGGACATTAACGTTTGAGCAACGTTGAGTTATTGTTAAATGGTTATTGCTTTGCATTATTTCGAGAGTTACTCGATTGTTATTGCACTTACGTTTGAGTTACCGTAACAGTATCAGACTCTTTTACGTGTTTACTGAATCGAGGAAAATGTTGCACTACCTGTTATACCTTGCTGTTGTTAAAAGATAAGCTGTGTCGCGAAAATACTACGTCGCTGACATTACCTCGGGAAAAATAATAACACAGCTGTTTATTCATTTTGGGAGTGAACGGGGCTGTTATATTGTTATTACTTTGCACTATATCGAGAGTTACTATATTGTTATTGCACTTTCGTTTGAGTTACCGTAACGGTATCAGACTCTTTTACGTGTTTACTGAATCAAGGAAAAGTTCCCGTCCACTACGTGATAAAAATGTTGCACTACCTGTTATACCTTGCTGTTGTTAAAAGATAAACTGTGTCGCGAAAATACTACGTCGCTGACATTACCTCGGGAAAAATAATAACACAGCTGTTTATTCATTTTGGGAGTGAACGGAGTTGTCAGAACGCTGGTTTGTATTCTATTAATAAAGTTTGACTGACTTATCTGACTGTTTTGTTGACATTCCCTTTAGCGCAGCTCCATCTAGTGGATGCAAAACGCAACCCGAGCCACTGCTGTAGCTTCTGTCCTATGCGCCTTATAATGCGGTGCGCCTTATATATGAAAACAGTTTTAAAATAGGCCATTCATTGAAGGTGCACCTTATAATCCGGTGCGCCTTGTAGTGCGGAAAATACGGTAGTTAGCCTCAAACAAAGTGTGCAGGGCTGATAGGTATAGTTACAGTCACTTCTTGACATACAGCCACAGGCAGAATAGGTCTGACTAGCTCTTAGTCTTTAGATAGATAGATAGATATACTTTATTGATCCCATGCTGGGAAATTGCTGTGCAGCAGCAGCAGTACACACAACAAGCTATACAAAAGTTAAAAATGACAATATAAAAGTGGCAATATGAAATATATATACACAAGGCAATATAAAAAAGTGTATATACAACAAATAGACAGTGTAATGTTGTGCAAAAAAGAAGTAGAAGTAGACTGTAAGATGCCAGTAGAATGTAAGATGCAGTGACCCGAGTGAGTAAAACATATAAAGTGCCTAGTGACTGTACGTTATGACCAGAGTTTAGCTGTTATTGTACAGTGTGATGGCATGTGCCAGGAAAGATTTCCTGTATCTGTCCCTTCAACAGCAGAGCTGTAGCAGCCTGTGGGAGAAGGTGCTCCGCTGTCTGTCTACTGTGTGGTGGAGAGGGTGCTGTTCATTGTCCATGATGGATAACAGTTTGTTCAGCGGACAAAGTAGTCTCTGTCACCTCGTATCAAACCATAACCTGGGAGCTCAACGCTGTTGTCTGGGATGTGTGAGTGCAGCCATGTTTCGCTGAAGCAAAATATGCTACACTCACGGTATTCCCTCTGGGTCCGTCTTATTCCCCAAAGACCTCACGTTCCCCGCTGGTTTATGTCTTCTCCTCTCCCTCCGTTTGACTCCGTAACTCCTGCAGGACCACAGGTCTGTCTCCGGGCAGCAGCACAGGCTTACACAGTGCAATCAGCTGTTCGCAGGTGTAAACAATGCCCCCCCATTGGCAACATTCTCTGTTACAAAGAGTATTAAAAGTAACAGAAAAATGCGGAGAAGAGTAATAAAACTTAATCCAGCCATTGTCACAACTTTAACAACTGTTTGTGGGTAATCCGAAAAGCAAGGAGCAGGAATTAAACCAACAATAATATAAAGTTTTAAAAACTTCGACAAGAGCTGCAGCTGCAGGCTGCCATCTGGGACAGTGGCATCTTAATTTATTTTTTTTTTTTAACCTGTATCATAGCTATGGTGCTATAGGTCTATGCTGCCAGGGGTCACAAACATGATCCACCAAGCAGTTCAGAATCAGAATCAGAATCAGAATTCCTGAGTTCCCCCACCTCCTCAACACCACCGCCATCTCTACTCCCCCACCTCCTCTCCTCTTTTTCCTCTCCCCTCCCCTTCTCTCCTCTCATCAGGTCAACCTATGATCCAGTATTTTATGTCACTAACTGTGTGTCCAGTTTTCTTTGTAGTTTTGTGTCTCTACCTCCCACCCTCTGTCTACAGTCAACATCTGCCCATGTCGTTCTTCTATGTAATGCTAGTACAATTAACTTGAACAACATATCAGCTAAAAAACAAATAAATACAATACATAATTTTTCAGCATTCCAATTAAAACAACCTGCCATGTTTGTCCTTTGGAAGGTATGTTTATTGCATGTATGTTTCTCTCTTTCATCCTCTCTGTCCTGTCTAGCTCTTCTTGTCCTCCTTTACCCAGCTGACTATCAGCAGGATAGTTCTCCCTTGCAAGCTGGGTCCTGCTCAAGGTTTCTTCCTGTTAAAAGGGAGTTTTTCCTTGCCACTGTCTGCTTGCTCGGGGGTTCAGGCTCTGGGTTTCTTCATCAGCTGATATCCATTTGCTCATGTATTGGGCATGCTTTAGTGAAATGACTTGAGCAGAAGGGGTTTATTCATCATCAGATTTGTCATTTAAACAGTTTTATTTCAATTTGTCAATTACAGGGATTTCATGTACAATAGAGCAACTGGGAACTAGAGAAGTAAATAGCTGTACAGTATTTACACATCAAAACAACAAAATTGCTCTGCAGGAATATCCTTCAAGAGGTCAAATAAAGGAAATATCATATCAACAACAAACCGATAAAAATGACTAACATTAAACACTGACATTTATGCTTTTCGATCATTTTACCTCAAACTTCCTTATAGAAAGTCATGCTTTATTTTTTTTAGTTCATCTTTACAGGCCTCCTATTACACAAACAGAAAGAACTCAGCTTAGTTTTGAATATACTTCCCTTCAATCTCAACTGCTTTCAAATTGAGACAGGGAGATACAAGAGACTATCGCATAGTCCTTTTAAACCTCGCTTCTGTCTCAGCTCCAGTTTTATCTCTGTTGGTCTAATGGAAGTAAAAAGTTGTAGGTGGGCCATTTAATGTACATCCCTTTTAAAACGTCTTTCAAATATAATAACAGCAAACAATCCTTTTTTAGGATGGTCATTTTATTTTAATGTTCTTACATAAATTATACAAACCATAGACAACTTGTGCATGTCTGTCAGTATTCTGCAGGTCTTGACAAAAACCCCTTTTACAGTGTTGACCACATATACATAGTTCACCACCTCTATCTTTAAATAGGTTTTTTGAAGTCAAGAGATACTTTAAAAAGAAATTAATAAAACAAATACTGAGGACAAATTAAATGAGTTCTGATGAACAAACCTACAGTGGTTGTTCTTCCTGAAACCAGCACACTATTGGCATCCACACAGTTTATGTAGTATGATCCATTAGTTTCACAAACTTGGGATACTGCCACCAACTCTATACTGAAGTTGGATATGTGAGTTTGTTCACTGGGGCTGTAGTTATCCTTCAGGCCTTGCCATTGAGGCTAAGCTGCACTGCTGCACCACCTCCTCCTAGCCAGGGTCTTCTGCTGCCTGCTCAAAACTGGCTGTCTAGTCAGGAGACAACAGATCAGATACATACAATAAAATGGCCATAATGCAATTCTACAAGGAAATGGAAGAAAATAAATGATGACAGTGAAGGAAAGGCTTGAATGCTTATAAGGGAATAGCAAGGGTGAATCACATATCAGTCACAGCACATGAGGGTTGTTTTGCACAAAAATAAATCTATTTTAAATAAAATTCCTGCTTTAAAATTTTGGTTTAGTACAAAAGTATGAATAGATGATAATTGATAATTTTGCAAAACATTTTGCAAAGCAAGCATATGTTGCATGTAAAATTTTAATTTAAAAGGTAACCATAACATGAAGGTATTACGTAACTGTAATGGTGTGAATAGAAGTATAAAGTATCATAACATAGAAACACTCACGTAAAGTTATAGGATCTGAAAACTAACAGAGATGGATAACTGTTCTCTTTGCACTGTACACCACTGTAGTTGTGTAAGGGTGGATGATCTGAAAACTAAGACTGTGTTCGATGTTGATGTCCACAATCTACTTTTCAGGTGAATTGTAGTGACTGTAGATCACTGTAGGTCTTATGGTTTGCACCAGTACTACCCTGGTTGCTGCTCCCTTAATCCAAACTATAACTGGTTTAGATATCGTTTGTCCACTCTCTTTATCATAAATGTTTAAGCACTTGCCTGTATCTCATCATCAGCCTGAATGGTCGTCTGCATTGATGGACCACCAACGCTACAACAGCAACATGCAGTGTTTGCCATAGACCTGCATTAAAAGCTGCAACAACCAGGTGACCTGACTTACTACTCTAGAAAAAATATTTAATAAGTCACAAGTTGAGCATTTGGAACCCAAAGGTTTCTATTATTATTTATTATTATTATAGATTGTTGGGCAGTTTACTAAAGATATGTTCAGGACTAGATTATTGTCCTAGCACCACTTGACCAGTTGTTGAACCTTATCTCTGTAGCTCGTCTCATCATTTCCGCAGATGAACTCCACTATAGTGGTGTCATCAGCGCACTTCACTATAGTGTTAGAGGAGGGGTTGATGTGCAGTCATGTGGATACAGACTGAAAAGGGCTAGACTGAGGACACTGCCCTGTGATGCACCAGTGTTCAGAATTAGAGTGGACGATGTGCAGTTGTCCATCATGATGTTTTGTGGTCTGATAGTGAGGGATTCCACAATCTATGAGCAGAGTGGTGGTCAATCCCAGGTTGCTGAGTTTGTTTACCGGTTTATGGGGGACTACTGTGTTGAAAGCAGAGCTAAAGATTCTATTCAAATCAATTCAATTTATTTATATAGCGCCAATTCACAACAAGTTATCTCATACACACATACATACACACTTTCCAAACAGAGCAGGTCTAGACCAAACTCTTTCATTAAATTTTGTAATACAGAGAACCCAACATTCACCCGTGAGCAAGCACTCACTCTGCTGCGTGGTTTCTGGCTTCCAAAAGGCAGAAACCACGCAGCAGACCCCAGCTCAAGATGGGCGGCCATCTGCCTTGACTGAGTGGCTTGTGGCATGTGACAGAGAGAGAGAGATGTGCACATATGCAAAAGTTTTCTGAGCCTTGACAATGTCTCTCAGTCTGATTAATTAGGCTTGACAATTATTGAAGTAAATTAACTTTTCATCAATTTTCCAATTCATTAATCGTTACTTGTATTGTTTCCTATTGAGATTTTTGTATTTCTACTTTCAGATGAGAAACAAGCGAGGTGTCCAATTGTGTGTGCTGTTTGAGGACCCAATGACTGAAATTCACCTAGTGTTTTATCAGTTCACGCTGATCATCTTTACGCACTTCAACCTCCTCTTCCAACGTCAAGACCCCTGTATCTACCTCCTACATGACCAAGTACGTAACACTCAATGTTGCATGCAGTTCATTGTTACTTAATATTACAGATTACTAAATAGGACTTAAATCCTCATCGGACTAGTTCTGAGTTCTGAGTTTTAGCCTTGTGCATAACAGTAAGTAGAGTAACATTTTTGTGTTATTTGTGTACTAAAGATCAGGTTTTTCATAAAGAAACTGATGTTAAAATTCCTGAAGCCAGGAGCTTTCAGAGCAGTTGATGGACAGTGTGGATATCATGAATGAAGAGAACCAACTCCAAGATGAGTGTGAGGGCACAAGACTTTTTCTCAATACTTTGTAGGCTGGACTTCAGTTGCTCTTGTGATCAATTGTGCATTCTATGATACCTGTAGATTCACAGTTGGCATTGGCTTCACAACAAGAACCACCCTGAACAGACTTGTGGAGGCTGGTCATGTCTCCCCTGAGGCTGTTAACAAGTTCCACATGGCAGCCAGAAGTTTCTTCAAAACATCGGTGGAGTATGCCTTGGCCGAGCTGCTTCTGAATGACCAAGTGCTGCAGTATTACAAATATGTGGACTTCAAGCAGAAGATTGATGTTGCTGTGGATTATGTGCAGTACTTTGTTCAAAGGTATCTATCCCACCATTATTATAGTGGATTAAAGGCAGATGATGGAATAAGTTGAGGAGCTAGTATACAAGTCATGGTTCATTCTGTTTCTCTTTTGTGTTTAGGTTCAACCATCTCCTGCCATATAACAAGCCGAGGACCACTTAAATGATGAATTCCTGGAGTGCCAGATGGAGGAAGACAAATACATCCCTGGTGCAATCTGGAGAGATGCTGTTGTCAGAGGAAGTGAGGATGGAGAGTACCACAAGATGGATCGAATCTGGGCCTATCTCAGTACTGTGAAGAACTGCATAAGTGGCACCCTACGATTCCCAAGACTGGTAAAGATTGCACAGCTATAGGATCTCCTCCTCCTCCTTTCACAAGCAGCTGTACAGCCACTTTACCTCTCAGCAGCCTTATTGTGGTGTGTGAAGTTTTGTTGAAGCACATTTGGTGGAAGAAGAACACAAATCAAGTCCAAAAACACAGCACACTGTACTGAAGAACAATGCAGAGGTTTGATCGCATCTTCACTGGTCCACTCTCCTCCATATAAATGAACCCTGATTCAAGACCACAGGGATGCCCTTCTCCCCCACCACCTGATTGCCTCACCCATTTCCTCACCTGCTCCCTCTCATCAGTCCTGCAGTCCTCTGACCTTCTTTGCCCATCTGTCCTCACTTGACTCAACAATCCTCCACAGAATTAATCTTCTGGAGTCATGTATAATTGTCAGTTTTTGACTATTTTTGATTCTAACTTTATATTTCAACTTAGAAATTTTTTACCTTGCCATGTTTGGTATCATTTTTGTTCAGCACAACCTCACAAGTGTGACTTTACTGTTATTTTTTTCATTTTGACATACTGTATTAACACACTGGACCTAAAATCACACAAAAACTATAAAATCCGAGTGGGAAAAATGCGCTGAAGTGTGCTGAATGAAGTGCGCTCAATGCGCAAAACTCACACAACACACCATTGAGCATTGGTGCAATGAGTCTGTCGACTCCAGGGTGTTTTAACCAACTCATTTTCATTCATCCATTCATGCTTTGTGGTTTTTTTTTTTTGGTCTTGTTGTATCAGTAAATAGCTGGAATCATCCCACCATCACTGCTGTCTGCATCGGGTCCGCTTTTTACACCGGAAGTGCTCTGCTCACTGATGGCTGTTTCCACATTTTTCCACATTTGCCTCAGTAACACACTGGGTGGACGAAATATTTCTTCTATGACTGTAGACAAGCTCGCTGCTCTTACAACCTTACAAACAGCCGCTATTTTTATTAATACCACTGTGCGTGAATATCAGCCTTTTTCATTTTAATCTGACCATGTGTATTTTCTCATTCTGAGATAAAATGAATCAAACTGATTATGTTTCCTGTAAAAAAGAGACCTAACTGTTATGGAACTTTAAAAAGTGAGCAATAAAACTTGTGGAAATTCCTGTTTGCTGGGTCTCGTTTAACCAAACACAAACTCATACTTAGAGTCGCTATAACACTAACAACCACATCCTTCAGTTTGAAAATTTATTTACAAATTTTATTTATATTTATATATTATAGCATATAATATATATTAGGATATAAAATACAAAAATAAAATAAAATATTACAAGTAATTTAGAGTCACAATTTTATTTATGTGACTATACAATTTTTTATTTATATCCAACTAGGTGTGGTGGGGTGGGGTGGGGGTGGTGGTGTGGAGGTGAGGTGGTGAGGTGGGGTGGGGGTGGTGATGAGGTGGTGTGGTGTGGTGGTGGGGTGGTGTGGTGGTGAGGTGAGGTGGTGTGGTGTGGTGGTGGGGTGAGGTGGGGTGGGGGTGGTGGTGGTGGTGGCGAGGTGTGGTGTGGTGGGGTGGTGGTAGGGTGGTGTGGGGTTGGTGGTGAGGTGGTGTGGTGTGGTGCTGAGGTGGTGTGGTGTGGTGCTGAGGTGGTTAGGTGGTGTGGTGGGGCGCTGTGGTGTGGGGGTGGTGGGGTGGGGTGGTGGTGAGGTGGTGGTGAGGTGGTGTGTTGGGGCGGTGTGGTGGTGGGGTGGTAGTGTGGGGGCGGTGGTGAGGTGGTGAGGTGGTGCAGGGAGGGCAGGGGTGTCTGGGTGCCTACTTCTTCTTCTTTGGTCATCCTCTGCTGGTCTTGCTGTTCTTCATCCCATCCCTTGTCCAGCACCTGCAATGACAGAATAAATGACTCACCTCCGTGGCCCTCAGGTCTTCAGTTCTGGACCTTCAGACGCGCCCCCCTCCGCGTCCTGCTCTATACCTGAAAATACACACGACATTATTGTATACGCTGTGTTTAGAGGTGCACTGACTGTAATCTTCCTGGCTGATTTTGGTTTTCGATTATTTTTGAAAGTGTGACCTGCTGACACCAATTTTTACAGATTCTGATTGTTTTCTAAGAACCATGAATGACAGCATATGCAAACAAAAATAAACTTTTTTTTTGCAAAATTTTATTTTTACTTTCATAATAAAAGAAGCTATGAAACTTGACAATTTCCTCTCAAAATAATAATGAATGTCAAAATGGTGAAGCAGCACACAGAGGCTGTGCTTGGTCTTGAGAAGTCGTAGCGGTTATTTACCGACTGACAGTGACTTGCACTGGACATTTACAGTGGATGTGATGGTGTTGCCTTCTTACCTCTCGTTTGTAAAATAGGACGTATGCTGACTCCCGCCGCTGCTCACAAACAGATGTGCTGGTTGTCTTGTGGACTGCTGAGTCGTTGAAGGTGAGCCAGCGGTTGTGCTCGTCATCTGGACTGTCGGGGCAAATGCCATCACAGACGTAGTGTCCTAACAGGAGACATATTGTTGTTACTATATGAACACAGTGCGGATGATGAAGGCTCAGTGATAGCAGACAGCAGCGATTTAGCATTTAACAAAGTCAGAAAAGCTTCTGGATTTGTGTCCTTTCTAAGTGAAAACAGAAATCTGGTACCTCTTTCGAACAATCCATCATGTCCGCAGGCACAAAAGGTTAAGTTATTAATTAAGGTTTTACAAATATTAACCTTAGAGAAACTTCACAAACTGGCAACACAAAGGTTTTCTAGATAAGGACGCATGCATGGATAAAGTGAGTGATTAGTGAGCGATTAATCAACCAAGCTCAAAAAGTGTAAGTAAAACGTTTCTGTATAAATAGTATAAAATAATCAGTTATTTTCATCATTAACTGAAACATTTCCACAACATGTCTGAATTCAGCCTGCTTACCTGTTCTTGAGACACCAAAGTGGCTGATGACGCTGACCAGACTGTAAAAGCCAACGTCCTGGGGGAAAACACAGGTAATCAGAGTTAGCCTCAAACATGCTCACATGTCCACATGTTTAAAAAACCATGGAAAAAGTGGGAGAGAGAGGAGGAGGAGGAAAGAGAGAGAGAGGCTTTGGGGGCAGCTGTGGCCTAGAGAAGCGGCGTGTGATTGGAGGGTCGCCGGTTCGATTCCCCCACCGGACGGGCAGGAAAAATTTGGGTGGGGTGGAGTGATTAATGCGATAAATGCTCCCCCTCTCCATTGGCCGGCTGATGTGCCCTTGAGCAAGTCACTTAACCCCCAGTTTGCTCCCCGGGCGCTTGATGCTGCCCACTGCTCCTGTGTGTGTTTCACTGCATGTAATTGCAGAAATAACTAAGGATGGGTCAAACGCAGAAGACGAATTCAGTGTGTGTATGTAAAAATATATATACTGTCAATAAAGCTGATTCTTCTTCTTACTGTCACATGTGTCTAATTCAATTCAATTCAATTCAGTTTATTTATATAGCGCCAATTCACAACAAAAGTTATCTCATGACACTTTCCAATTAGAGCAGGTCTAGACCAAACTCTTTAATTAAATTGTAAAATAGAGAGAGCCCAACATTCCCCCTTGAGCAAGCACTTGGCGACAGTGGCGAGGAAAAACTGCCTTTTAGAAGGCAGAAACCTCGGAGCAGACCCCGGCTCAAGATGGGCGGCCATCTGCCTTGACCGGTTGGGTTGAGAGAGAGAGAGAGAGAGAGAGAGAGAGAGAGAGAGAGAGAGCAGGAGAGCGACAGAGAGAGCAAGGGAGAGAGGCAGAGGGGGTGGGGCGTGAGAGAAGGAGCACACAAGCAGAGATGCATAGCAGCAGTAATAATACAGAAGTATCGAAATGTAGATAATGATAATGACAATGAAGTATACAGAAGGTATTATGGTGATTTTGATAACAATGGTAGTGACAATAATGGTAGTAGCTGTACTGAGTCTTAACAGATTTAAATCAGATTATGACTAAACAGTAGTAATTGCAGTAGGTTTTGAGCAGGACGACAGCAGGACCGCAGCAGGAGGTCCAGTCATGATCGCTAGGAATCTGCGGGACAAGAAAGCACAGGGACTCCAGGGAAGAAGTTGAGTTAGTAATATGCATTAATGGGACATGAATGTGTGCAGAAGGAGAGGGAGAGGAAGAAAGAGCTCAGTGCGTCATGGGAGGGCCCCCGGCAGTCTAAGCCTATAGCAGCATAACTAGGGGCCGGCCTAGGCCAGCCCTAACTATAAGCTTTATCAAAGAGGAAAGTTTTTAGTCTACTCTTAAATATAGAGAGGGTGTCCGCCTCCCGGACCGAAACCGGAAGATGGTTCCATAGCAGAGGAGCTTGATAACTAAAGGCTCTGGTTCCCAGTCTACTTTTGAGGACTCTAGGAACCACAAGTAGCCCTGCATTTTGGGAACGCAAAGTTCTGGTGGGATAATAGGGTACTATTAACTCTTTAAGATAGGATGGTGCCTGACCGTTCAGGGGCTTTATAAGTGAGGAGGAGAATTTTAAAATCTATCCTGAATTTTACAGGTAGCCAATGTAGAGAAGCCAGAACAGGAGAAATATGGTCTCTCATGCTGGTTCTTGTCAGTAGTCGTGCTGCAGCGTTCTGGATTAGCTGGAGAGTTTTTATGGATTTACTGGGGCAGCCTGATAGAAGGGAGTTACAGTAATCCAGTCTAGATGTAATGAATGCATGGACTAATTTTTCTGCATCTTTCTGACTCAGGATGTGCCTAATCTTTGCGATATTTCGGAGGTGAAAGAATGCAGTCTTTGAAATATTTGCAATGTGCGAGTTAAAGGACATGTCCTGGTCAAAGATAACTCCTAGATTTCTTACAGTGGAGCTTGAGGCCACGGCTAAGCCATCTATCAATGCAATATCACTGCATAAGTTATTTCTAAGGTGTTCGGGGCCCAGAACAATAACTTCGGTTTTGTCTGAATTGAGAAGTAGGAAGTTGCTGGTCATCCAGGTTTTTATGTCTTTAAGACATGCCTGAAGCTTGACTAGCTGATTTGTTTCATCTGGTTTCATTGATAAGTACAATTGCGTGTCATCCGCATAACAATGAAAATGTATGGAGTGTTTCCTAATAATATCACCAATGGGGAGCATATACAGGCTGAATAATATTGGCCCAAGGACAGAACCTTGGGGAACTCCATGACTAACTTTTGAGAGTGTGGACGATGTATCATGAACATGAACAAATTGAAATCGCTCTGATAAATAAGACTGAAACCAGCTTAATGCAGTTCCTTTGATGCCAATTAGGTGTTCCAATCTGTGCAGTAATATAGAGTGGTCAATGGTGTCAAATGCAGCACTAAGGTCTAACAGTACAAGGACAGAGATAAATCCCTTGTCTGATGCCAGGAGGAGGTCATTTGTGACTTTGACCAATGCAGTTTCTGTGCTATGATGAGCTCTAAAGCCAGATTGAAAAGTTTCAAATAAGTTATTATTTTGAAGAAAGTCATATAACTGATTGGCGACTGTTCTTTCAAGGATCTTGGAAAGAAATGGAAGGTTAGATATTGGTCTATAGTTGCTTAAAACCTCTGGATCAAGTGTGTGTTTTTTAAGGAGAGGTTTGACTACAGCTATTTTAAAGGACTGGGGTACATGGCCTGTTATCAGGGACAGATTGATCATGTCTAATAGACAGGTGCTAAGTAAGGGTAAAGCTTCTTTGAGAAGTTTGGTAGGGATGGGGTCTAAGAGGCATGTTGTTGGCTTGGATGAATATATGAGTGAGTATAGCTGATGGGGATCGATAGGTGAAAAGCAGTCAAGATGAATATCTGTTTCTACTGTTGGTTCTAAGACACTAATGTTTGATGTTACATCAGGATCAGCTGAGGTCAGTAGGTGCTGAATTTTGTCTCTAATGTTTAAGATCTTGTCGTTAAAAAAGGTTATGAAGTCATCGCTGCTAAGGGTCACAGGGATACAAGGCTCGATAGCACTGTGGCTCTCTGTCAGCCTGGCTACAGTGCTGAAGAGAAACCTGGGATTATGCTTGTTATCCTCAATTAATTTTGAGTAATAGGCTGCTCTGGCAGTTCGTAGGGCCTTCCTATATGATCTAAGACTGTCTTGCCAGATTGAGCGAGATTCAATAAGTTTGGAGGAGCGCCATTTCCTCTCAAGTTTTTGTACATTTTGTTTTAATTTGCGAACCTCTGTATTATACCAGGGTGCAAGTTTCTTTTGCTTTATGAGTTTCTTTTTTAGCGGAGCAACAGAGTCTAGAGTTGTCCTTAGTAAACTTGCAGCACTGTTCACGAAATGGTCGATTTCAGAGGGATTATTATATTGTTCACTCATATGGGGACATGATACTGAAGTTAATGACAATAGAACTGTTTCTTTAAATTTAGCCACAGCACTATCAGACAGGTATCTAGTGTAGGAGTTTTTTCTTGGTGGTATGAAGTCAAATAGTATAAATTCAAAAGTTATTAAACAATGGTCAGACAGAAGAGGATTTTGTTCAGAGACAGTTAAATGTTCTACATCTATACCATATGTCAAAACAAGGTCAAGAGTGTGATTGAAGCAATGAGTGGGTTCATGTACACACTGACAGAAGCCAATTGAATCTAAGAGAGAGATAAATGCTGCGCGAAGGCTATCATTACTATCGTCCACGTGGATGTTGAAATCACCCATAATAATAACTTTATTAGTTTTAAGGACCAGACTCGATAGGAACTCTGGAAATTCCAGTAAAAATTCAGAGTATGGGCCAGGAGCGCGGTACACTACAACAATAAAAATTGGTTGTATTGTTTTCCAGGTAGGGTGTGAGAGAGTAAGAATAAGGCTTTCAAATGAATGGTAGTTGACTTTGGGCTTTGGACTAAATGATAGATTTGGGTCAAAAATGGCGGCAACTCCACCTCCTCGGCCGGTGTCTCGAGGAATCTGAGTATTAATATGACTTTGGGGAGTGGATTCATTTAAACTGGCATATTCTTCTGGCCGAAGCCAGGTTTCGGTTAAGCAAAATAAATCTATATTATTGTCCAATATTAACTCATTCACTAGTACAGCTTTAGATGAGAGAGATCTAATATTTAACAGTCCACATTTAATTCTCCTATCAGTTGTAGCTGTGGAGGTGTTGGTGTTGATCTTTATTAGATTTTTATGTATAACTCCTCTTTTTGAATTTGGTTCAATTAATTTAAGTGGTCGGGGGACAGACACAGTCTCTATGGGATATTGGGTGGGTAACTGTAATGGAAGCGCAGAGAGGCGTGTAGGACTGCAACTCTGCCTCCTGGTCTCAACTCTGGGTTGTCAGGGTTTTGGTTTAATAAGAAAGTCAGTCAGATTTCTAGATAAGAGAGCTGCTCCATCCAAAGTGGGATGAATGCCGTCTCTCCTAATGAGACCAGGTCTTCCCCAAAATGTCTGCCAATTATCTACAAAGCCCACATTGTTTGCTGGACACCACCTCGACAGCCAGCGATTGAATGATGACATGCGGCTAAACATATCATCACTGGTCAGATTGGGTAGGGGTCCAGAGAAAACTACGGAGTCCGACATAGTTTTTGCGAATGTACAAACTGATTCTACATTAATTTTAGTGACCTCCGACTGGCGCAGTCGAGTGTCATTACCGCCGACATGTATTACTATTTTACTGTATTTACGCTTATCCTTAGTCAGCAGTTTTAGATAAGATTCAATGTCGCCCGCTCTGGCCCCAGGAATGCATTTGACTATGGTCGCTGGTGTCGCTAACTTCACGTTTCTGACTACAGAGCTGCCAATCACCAGAGTTGGTTTCTCAGCGGGTGTGTCGCTGAGTGGGGAGAACTTGTTGGAAACGTGAAGAGGTTGGGGGTGAACCGTGGGCTTGTGCTTAGGACTATGCTTCCTCCGTACAGTCACCCAGCCTCCCTGGTTTCCCGGCTGCTGGGGAACTACCGGGGGCAGGCTACGAGCTACACTAGATCGGTCCGCACCGGCTAATGGGGGCTGACTAACAACAGTAGCTAGAGACTTTGTTTCCATGGTGCGGAGCCGTGCTTCTAATTCACTAAGCCTCGCCTCCAGCGCTACAAGTAAACTACACTTATTACATTTACCACTTTCACTAAAGGAGGCAGAGGAATAACTAAACATTTGACACACCAAGCAGGAGAGAGCAGGAGAGAGAGAGGGAGACAGAGAAGCCATCGCTAATGAACAGGCTAAGCTAGTTTAGCGGAATTTGGCAAATGCTAATCGGTTATAAGATTAGCGTCAAATTAATAAAGTGAGTGATGAAGTCTATGACTAGAACAGGCGATCAGGGTAACAGTGTGAAATTACTCGCTACAGCGAATATTAGAACAACTTAAGCGATCTTAAATTAAAGCGCAGACGGAGCTGCTCGTACCACCACTAACACACAACAACAGGAAATGACGTAGGACGCTTACCGCAGCAGGAAGTCCGACTAATGTCTGTGATTGTTCTGTTTCTCTTCACCTGTTTGCAGGACACTTCCAGATGACTCAGTAGTTGGACGGGGTCTTGGATCTTCTCCAGGGTGTAGGAGGGAGTGAAGCAAAAACGCTTCAGGTGCAATATGAGCACTCTGTAGGGCAAGATGCGACACAACTTGTTGAATCTTGAGAAAGGAGGGGTCAGGGGACAGGGGATCCCCATTTGGGAACCACTTGGGTCAGGTGATCATGTATGATGGCTGTGATGTGGCTTACCTTGGCAGGGTCGCGAAGGACAATGTCTGGTTCGACGACGTCCCTCCGCACTCACACTTGAACTCTAAATCTGTCTCCTGCAGGACAGCACAGAGACAACAGGCTGAGCAACACAATCACACCATCATGTCTTCTCGTCACTTTTGGGAACATTACATAAACTTACATGTCCACTACTGGCCCAACCATAACCCTTAACTTACACCAAACCTAAACCTGACCTTGAACCAGGACTTCAACATAAAACTTTGTCCACATAAGGATGGCAAGTCATCACAGTGTGACTGTAAATTTTCAGATTTATGTCCCTACAAAGTGAGTACACATCCGCACACAGGAGGACGCGTGTGTGTGTGTGTGTGTGTGTGTGCGGGGATGTGTATTCCTGTAGTTGTGGGGACAAAAACCTGTGACTGGCCTTACTCATGGGGACAAAACTCAAATGCCCACAATGTAAAGGGTGAGGTTAAGATAAGGAGTAGGATTAGGCAAGTAATGTTTATTGTTATGGTTTGGGGCTTCAGGAAATTAATGACTGTGATGTCCCCAAAAGTGATGGAAACAATACTGTATTTGTGTGTGTGTTTCAGCAGACTTCAGATTAGTCTGTGATGATGTGACTGAATGAGGACAGATGGGTCTTACCTTCAGATATCCTTCAAGCATTTGTTCTATAGAGCCTCCAGAAATCAGGTCCAGAGACAAGTTACAGAATTCTTCTTGTCTCGCTGACTGGGACCCACAACTGCACGTTAAAGGAACAGTACACATTAAAGCACAGTGCTGTACCACAGCTACATCACAACAGGGCCTTTTCGGCATCTGATTATTAAAGGGAGCAAGTGGGGCAGCAGGAAAACTTGTAGCCTGACTGTCCAACAGACTACCCGTGTGTGTGTGTGTGTGTGTGTGTGAAAGAGGAGTGTCATTGACCTGTGCTATCTTACCTCTTGCATGTCCTTGTGCTATCCATACTGAATACCAGGTGGTCTTCCACAGGGCAGGTGTAACTTATGCCCTTTAGTGCTGCTGTCTCCTTCAGCAGAGGGCCCAGACTCCTCATCTGGCTAAAGACTGCGGTCAAGAATTCATGAGCGTCCTGAACACACAAAAACACACCAAGCAGAGCAGAGTCTATACACAGAGCACAAAGCATGAGAAGGAGGTGAAACAACAAAACATCAAATCAGTTGTCTCACTTTTTGCTGATTGTCTCTGAACTCGGGAGCCTGGATGGAAATTGTCTTCTTAAATGAATGCAGGAGGCTGGATTTTATCTTTGGGTCTGTAGAGGTGTGAACATCCCTGATCTTCATCAAACTTCTGCAGAAGGTGTGAAAGACTAAGGTTAGATCTTTGATTTCATTCTTCGGGGTCGTGGACGTGCGTGTGTGTGTGTGTGTGTGTGTGTGTGTGTGTGTGTGTGTGTATTAGTGGTGATGGCAGTGGGCTGCTTTACCTCATCAGATTACCCTGAGGGACTGAACTCCAAACCTGTTCCATGCGGCTGATGTCCCTCACGAAGTCCTCCAGTGCCAGTATACTCTGCAGGCTGGAGTTCATATAACAGCTCTGTCCAATGTTTGGAAACCTGACAAATACGAGTCAAAGCACATGTCATCACACCCTCACTGACCAAACATAAGGTGGAGCTCGTTGTCTCCCAAAGCACATGTTTCTGTTTGATTTGCTGGGTTCACGTCTCGCTCCAGCTTTGCTTCCTGTGCAGATTTACTCACCCGAATGGGTCAACGGTCCTGCTCTGTACAACCTCTGTAGACTGATTTGTTGTGTTGCTACTGTGACACAAAAACACAAAGGCATGGTTCATAAACATGTCACAATGAATCCAGAGTTCATGTGTCAGAATGACAGCAAAATACTTTTCAGCTTTACCACCGTACAGGAAGTTGATGATTTGTTTTGAAAGTTGTTACAGGCTGCCATGACGGTGAAGGAGCTAAACAAATATTCTGAGAAAACATCTACTGAACACAGTGTGTTAACAGATCTGATTATGTGTTTTTCTGAGGTCACAGTTCAGCCCTGAGTAACACCGAATGAAAGACATCGACAGCTTTTGACAAATACAACCACAAACTTAACAGTACAACTTAACATGAACAGCTACGGCGGACATTTCGAAGACTGGAAAGCGTAGAGGCAGTTGTTACTTACTTGCTGAACATCGTGAAGAGTAGCTGCTGGAGGAGCAACTGCTCAGTGAGCTCATTGTTGAGCATTAAGGAAAAGGAAAAGGAAAGGAAAGTGACATATCTTGTCATTGGAGGGAACTCACTCCAACGAAATTTGTTCTCTGCATTTAACCCACCCAAGTGACGTGCACACACACAGCAAACCCGGGGCAGTGGGCGACCGCGTGCAAATCAATAGTTTAGCAAACACCGGGCGACATCTTGCACGTCTTCCTTCATCAGATTCTATTGCCAGCAGGTGTTTAAGCATTCAGGTGCTGATATAGTGGAGAATCCCATTATAAGTACACTTCAAAAAACTCAACAACAACAGGCAACAGTGTTTTAATAGTCAGTAAGGTGGGGTGGTTGATGGTAATGTGTAATTTTCTATTTCAGATTGATGGAAAACACTTTCTCCAGATCTGTGAGCATGGCCCCCCTCCTAATTTAAGGGTCAATCAATGCCTGCTCTCTTTCTTCCTCTGTTATTTTCTTTTATACCTGCTCTTTGTCCAACAGATCAATGCAAGGGAACATTTTCTAGGTCTGAAAGGGTGGAGAACCTGCACACCTTACCCGATCAAGGCTGCATGCTAATTGTGACATTTATTACACATTCTGTCTTCAGACAGGCAATTTTTGAAACTTTGTCTGTTTTCTTATTTTGCAAAATATCAAGCAATGATATGTTAAATCTCCTTGTCCTGCAGTTATTTCTGGATTGTGGTCATGTATTTGTGTGCTTGAATGATAGGAAGTTGAGCTGAAATGTCAGCTGGCACAGCAAAAATGATCAAAATCTTACTAAACTGGCCTGATGTGAAATTACACTGTGTTCAAATGTTACAGTTATTAAAGAAATGTGTTTCACCTTTTTGTCTCTCTCTTGTAGCAAGGCCCGAAGTGATGTGCATCACATCATCACATATGTGCGTCATTACATATCACATGAAAGAGACATGTTGTCTTTATAAGAAGTTAGCACTTACATTATATAATGCAGTATTCATTTACACTCAAACACTACTTTTTTTTTTTTAATTTAAGTTACTTTATTAATCCCAAGCTGGGAAATTACTGAAACACACACACATGCAACATGCAGTGAAACACACAGGAGCAGTGGGCTGCATCAAGCGCCCAGGGAGCATATTGGGGGTTAAGTGCCTTGCTCAAGGGCACATCAGCCGGCTAATGGGAGGGGGGGACATTATCACTACACCACACTCAAATTTTTCCTGCCTGTCCGGTGGGGGAATCGAACCAGCGACCTTCTGATCACAAGTCGCTTCTCCAACATCTAGGCGCATATGTATGTAGAATGCAGCATAATGGTCAGGTGTCCCTATACTTTTGTCTATATAGTGTACCTGAAAGCGGTGGGCCCACGGTAGGCTCATGCTGTGATGCTTCCTCTGAAAGCCGAGCTGTGATCAACTTCCTCACTGAGATGCAGATGAAGGGCCAACCTGCTTCAGGCTCAGATCGTGGTTCGGAGGTGTTTGTTCTCCCTCCATGATTTGAGCTCATCATCTGAGTCTGCCGCATTCTAACGCTAATACTGAACGTACTTTCTCTCTGGTTGAACTTAATAAGACAGACACACGGAATAGACTGTCTCTTGATGGCACACTTTCATCCATTATGTCTATCAAAATGAGTGACATTGAGCCCTGCTACAAATATGAGCCCCCTGCTCAGATTGTAAAAGACGCCAAGTCTGCCACATCCTGTTACAACAGGCCAAATGTCAGCAGTGATGGCCCTGTACTTGAGTAAAAGTAATGATACTCATAGTAAAATGTTACTCCAGTAAAAGTAGAAGTCCTCCCTTTACATTTCCACTTGAGTTGAAGTACAAAAGTACTTTTTTCAAATGTACTTAAGTATCAAAAGTAAAACTATTGTAATTTATTATCACTGCAGTAATGTTACATTGCCATTGTGAGGATTTGGCTCAGGCTTTTGTTTTCCACATTTTAGGTTTTTACTGTAAAAATGAAAAAGACAAAAAAATAATAACACACCAAATCCAAGCCTTCCTGAACATATTTAATATTGCTGTAGAACTTCTGTTTAATATGATGAAAATGTTTCAGCCAATGTCACAACTGAAGCTGTTGTATCGTCTATGTTGTGCGAAGTTGTACAACGAGATAAACACTAATACTAGGCTAATGCAATGACATTGGCAAGACTGTTCGTAAATGACTAATTGTCAGTTTGATACAAGTGAAAGCAAATTAGTTTGTAATCTATCATTTCTGAAACTCAAACTGAAATTTCTGGTAGGCTGCTGTATGCACATGTTTGGGGAGGAATCTCACTCCAGCCAAATGACCAAAGTTGGCAACCCTGAGAGATGCATAGCAACTGCAGTAATACCAGTATTAGAACTATAGCTAATTATAATGATGAAGTATACAGAACATATTATGGTGATTAAAATCACAATAGTAGTAACAATAATAATAATGGTATTAGCTGTACTGAGTAGTAAGAGAATTAAAATAAATTATGACTAAATGGCAGTAATCACAGTAGGTTTCAAGCACGACCGCAGCAGGTGGTCCAACCACAATCTATGGGAGCCTGCAAGACGAGAAAGCACAAGAACTCCAGGGAAGAAGTTGAGTTAGCAACATGCATTATGCATTAATGGGACATAAATGTGTGCAGAAGGAGAGGGACAGAAACAGAGAGTTCAGTGAATCGTGGGAGATCCCCCAACAGTCTAAGCCAATAGCATATGAAGAGCTCTTTTCCAAAACGCGATAAACGCCAAATTAAAAAAAAAAAAAAGAGTTTGTCATGCAGTTTTGCTGTGTATTCACTGCTCTACCAACATTTCATGTCAAATTGCTATATTTCCTTGTTTAAAATGTCTTGCAAGATGCAGTTGCTTTCGAAACCACGATAAGCACCTAACCTAATTGCAACCTTATTAAGCCTTTGGTCATCCAAATAAGGAATTTTAGCATGTTATGGGTATAAATATTATGAAATATATAACGGTCTCTTAGTAAAGATATTATATTAATTTTTCAATTATTTTTAACTCCTTCTTATTTTTTTTTATTATTATCTTATTGCATGACTCATGGATTGTTTGATGTGTATATACACTATGTGTATATATATATATATATATATGTGTGTTCTTTTTATCAGGTGTGTTCAAATAAATTAATACAGCATGTATTTGACTTTTCTTGTGTGTATATCAATAGCACTTTTTTGATATGCTGCATGATTTGCTGTGATATAGCACTTATCTTGTATATATGTTTTTTTTATCCTATATTCTTCTTAACCATGTATTTGTTATTTATCTATTTACTTATTTATTATGACCAGTATTTATTATGAGACCTCATTTTACCCATACTTACCTATCAGGACCCGGCATAGATTCATTCCATCGAAGATATCATGAGGGATGTGGGGAAGTGTGGGGTTAACAGTCTTGCCCTGGCCCCTGTGCCAGTGCACTAAAAACCACAAACCTGGTAAAAAATAAAACCCAATACCCCCAAGACCTTACCTATTTTTAGTTTAAATGCGGTATGTCCTCTCGACCAATCAGAATTCAGTGTTGGCCAGGACTTGGCCATACTTCATTTCCTGGACATAACGTAAGTGAAAAGGCAGAGCTCGAAAGTTCAGGATGTAAATAAAGGAAAAGACCGGAACGTATCAGTCAAGTACTGTCTCTTGTGCAACAGTCCCACAGAGAAGGTGTCCATTTGCAAGGCGACCTTCATTAATGTGTTTGGAGAATTTTTGTTTAAGAATTGGCTAGTTTAATACCGTTTTGTGGGTTTCTCTCTTGCGACAAGCAGGGGTAGGGAAGCTAAGTGGGTGTGTGTGTATGTGTGACTTCTAATGGCTTTGAGGTTAATAAAAACTGTAGGATGTCTGTAAAGACGAGATAAAGGGGGATAGTGAGGCTGTAGGTCTGTAAAGAGGAGAGAGGGAGAGAGAGAGGCTGTAGGCTGTGTTTCCCTTTTTGTGGCAGCAAAAATGGATGGATTTATAGCATTTTGAAAAAAAATAAATAAACTTTGAATTTATAATCAACAATATTGTTGTTTGATTTAACAATCATTGTACAACATTGTTGTGCGACTTAGTAGGAGCAATTTGGTTATTGGCAAAGAGTCAATGATTATGGGAAATAATCATTAAAGTAAAATCAGTGTATGCTTAATACACATAAATATCGGGGCACCACCCTGTCACCAGGGACCAATAGCCAAATTAATAAATGGGAAATAACAGTCTCTTAAAATTGTGAAGGATGATTCCGAGCACTGGCTGTCATGAATTCAGCTGTTATCACAAGTACATACACAATAACCACAGACAACGACAGGTTAAACTATAACAGGATTTATTAACCAGCAACAACCATCCATAGATAAGTATCACTTTGTAATAAACACTATTATAATCTAAGTTTTATCAACACACATTAACTATTAACTAGGGATAACACAGGTACAGCAGCAAGAGTATATCTATATACAGAGTGTGTGTGTGTGTGTGTGTGTGTGTGGGTGTGTGTGAGAGAGAGACAGATGACAACAAACAGTATGGAAGCTAACAAGCTAGCCAGATAGCGGCTCACAAGCTAATGGCTAAAAACAAACAAGATGGCGGTTAGCAAGATAGCAGCAGGATAGCAGCTAACAACAAGCTAGTGGCTGCCTACAATTAAGATGGCGGATGGCCACATGAGTGGAGGAACTACAACCAGAATGGAGAGTGGGGAAACTACAACCAAAATGGTGGAGGACTACATGAGGAGGGGTCAGCACACCAGGATGAACAACCACATAAAGGATGACTCAGCAAACAAACAGCTAGTCAACCCGAAAGTGATGACTCAGCAAAACCCAAAATGACTATAGAAGAATACGCCGGCCGTATTATTCAGAGCCAAGATGGTGATAACCAACGTGATGTTATGTGGTCACAGAAGAGAACAATGGGCGGAAGCCTTTGAGCGCCACGTACCCCTTGGTTACGGTTCGTGATCGCGTGCTCGGACTTTCGCCTCACCGTTCAGAAAGAAGAGTGTGAGAAAAGGTAGAAATGAAAATACAAGAAACACAACCCGATAAAATAATCCACTCTAATTCTTTAGAAACTCGCATGTCACCACACAATAGCGGAGTCAGTAAACCGGAGCTTATCTGCTCAGCTATTGGGCCTTTAACTGGTGACGTGCGGTCTCGCTGAAACGGCGGAAATGACCGACCGGAGACCAAAATCAATAAATGCAGCACTTAAAAGTTACAGCAAATCATGTGTAAACAAACTCTATTTTACGCTATCTCTGCCCAGACATAAGCCTCTTACTTTGCGTAGCTCCGATCTTTCAGAGTTTGAAATAATGATCCGCTTAAACGTTCGCAGCGTCGTCCTCGGCGGGATGCTGGCGGTCCATTATCTCAGATGATGCGGAGTGTTGATCTCTCGGCGGCAGCGGAGAAAATCACCGCTGAAGAAGTTAACAAACTTTGTTTCGTCCTTAACAAAGTCGGCGCGCGGCTCGTTAACGTGCGATCAGCTGATTGCCCAGCGATCCACGTCGGATGAGAAAAAAAAAAGGAAAAGTTGCAGAAAACTACAGCAGTCTGTTTCTCGGCCTGCGAGTTGCAGAACTGTAACCCGGGATCTAAAATGATGCTAATCAAACGTCTGATTGTTGCTCCCTTTTGCCGGTTTGGACACTTGGAGAGCCTGGAGAAGCTCTCACTGTCACAGCACGCACGGGAAAAAGCAAAGGCTGATGGTCGCAGTGACCTTTTATTACCTGAGTGACGTAACCTCGGACCCCCGAGGAGATGGCTGGCACACAGCCAATATCCGTGCTGGTTCTGAGTTTAAACTCAGGAATTTATGACTTAGGTGCACGTCATGAGTGGGGTCCCTAACAGTTAGTCACTCTAACTCAGGCTTTATGGGTTACATGTAGGCAGCTCTATTGTTCTCCAGAGCGCATGGCCAGAGATCCCAACAACATGTTAAGACTGAGCCAACAAAACCACTTTAACAGGATGAAAAAAAAAAAGTGTAATTTTCCTGAAAACTATTAAAATGGATTTATAGCATTTTGGAAAAGAGCTCTTCATATAAAGGATGAATTATTGGCCCAAGCACAGAACCTTGGGGAATTCTATGACTAACTTGTTGTTGTGTCTATGACTAACTTGTTGTGTGTGTGTTGTGTGTGTGATCACTGGGGGCAGTCGTGGATCAGCGGTTAGGGTGTCGGACCCGTAACCGGTGGATCGCTGGTTCGATTCCCCGTCCCGGTGTCCATGGCTGAGGTACCCTTGAGCAAGGTACCTAACCCCCACTGCTCCCCGGGCGCTGCACGCGGTCGCCCACTGCCCCGGGTTTGCTGTGTGTGTGCACGTCACTTGGGTGGGTTAAATGCAGAGCACAAATTTCGTTGGAGTGAGTTCCCTCCAATGACAAAATATGTCACTTGGGTAACATGGCGCTGGAGGAGCAGCAGCAAGTTGTGGCAGCTCTGCCCCCTCTTCTCTTCTTTTTAGTTTTTTCTACAGTTTTTTGGCGTGTTTTACGTGTTTTGTTTAATGTGGTTGATTACTGTAGGAAATGTGCACACAGGGACACCACTTTTATTAGTTTTGTTTTTTGCTTTTTGCTCTTTTTTGACCTTTTTGGCACTTCACTGGGGAACCCCTTCAGCTTCAGCCATGGCTCTATTGTTTACACCAGGGATCAGCTGTTAGCTCTATGCGGCCCTGCTCTTCTCTACGCGGAGAAACCAGAGATTCCTGCGGAAATATGGAGGAGAAGGAGAGGCTGCAGAGCGGGACGAAAGATCCAGGAGAGGAAACGGAGGTACAGACCATATATACCCTCCGTTATTATGGGAAATGTCCGTTCCCTCTCCAATAAGACCGACGAGCTTACAGCACTGATCCGGCTGCAGAAGGAGTACAGGGAGTGCAGCCTTATGTGTTTTACTGAGACCTGGCTGAATGGACTGATACCGGACTCTGTGGTTTCCCTGAATGGTTTTAAACTTGTGCGTGCTGACCGGAGAGTGGAGGACTGTGGTAAGCGGAAAGGCGGGGGGCTGGCGGTGTTTATTAATGAGAGATGGTGCAACCCGGGGCACATCTCTGTTAAGGAACAAGTCTGCACTAAAGACATCGAGTTGCTTGCTGTTGGCATTCGGCCTTATTACATCCCAAGGGAGTTTTCGCACGTTATTGTGTTTAATGTGTACATCCCTCCCTCGGCCGATGCAGCAGCCGCCTGTGAGTTGCTCCACAGTGCAGTGACCAGGATGCAGACACAGCACCCACAGTCCCTCCTGCTTATCAGTGGAGACTTCAATAGAGCCTCTCTATCTTCCACTCTCCCCACATTCACACAGTATGTGAAGTGCCACACCAGGGGCAACAAGACGCTGGACCTTTTGTATGCTAATGTCAAAGACGCATACACCTCCGCCCCCCTCCCCCCGCTGGGACGCTCTGATCACTGTCTCGTTCATCTGCTCCCTGAATACACACCCAGGGTGAGAAGAGAGCCTGCACAGAAGAAGTCTGTGAAAGTGTGGACTGATGAGGCCAGTGAGAGACTGAGAGACTGTTTCCAAACTACAGACTGGGAGACACTTTACAGCTCTCATGGTGACGACATCAATGGCCTGACCGACTGCATCACAGACTACATCAACTTCTGTGTGGAGAACACCTTGCCAACCCGGAGAGTACGGTGTTTCTCCAACAACAAGCCCTGGGTGACCCCTGAGCTGAAAGCCCTACTGAACCAGAAGAAGAGGGCTTTCTTCTCTGGGGACAGAGTGGAGCAGAAGAGAGTACAGGGTGAACTCAAGTATGCAATCAGGCGGGCAAAGAACAGCTACAAGAAGAAGCTGGAGGAGCGGCTGGAGCATAACAACACACGAGATGTGTGGAGGGGCCTGAAGACCATCTCAGGACATGGACAGAGTGGAGCCAGAGGGACAGCTGAAGGCAACCAGCGATGGGCAAGTGAATTAAACCTATTTTTCAACAGGTTTAATTCCAACCCCACCCCCTCTCCCACCCATCCTCTACCCTCTTCACACATCTCCAGGCCAGCAGACACTACCACCATCACCACACCATCACTGTCCTCTACTTCACCTCCCATCACCCCCCTGTCTTCACACCACTTCACACCAGCCCCCCCTTCCACCATCAGCCCAACCATCCCCTATTGTCCACCCCTTTCCCCTCCCCACCCCCCTCTCTCACCCCTCTCCTTAACATCGGACCAGGTGAGGAGAGAACTGAGGCGGCTGAAGTGTAGGAAAGCTGCAGGACCAGACGGGATCAGCCCCAGACTGCTTAGGGACTGTGCTGACCAGCTCTGTGAGGTGGTCTCGTACATCTTCAACCTGAGCCTTAGCCTGGAGAGGGTCCCCGTCCCGTGGAAGACCTCCTGTGTGGTTCCAGTTCCTAAGACTGCACACCCCAAGGAGCCAAACCACTACAGGCCTGTCGCCTTGACCTCTCACCTGATGAAGACCATGGAGAGGCTCATCCTCAGTCACCTTCGCTCTGTGGCGAGTACAGCGATGGACACGCTGCAGTTTGCCTACAGGCCAAACATTGGGGTGGATGATGCTGTCATCTACCTGCTGCACCGGGCGCTGACTCACCTGGAGAGTGCTGGGAGCGCTGTGAGAATCATGTTTTTTGATTTCTCTAGCGCATTCAACACAATTCAGCCGGTGCTGCTGAGAGAGAAGCTGGAGAGAGCAGGTGTGGACGGACATTTGGCTGCTTGGATCATCGATTACCTCACCAACAGGCCACAGTATGTGAGACTGCGTAACTGTGTGTCTGAGGTGGTGGTCTGCAGCACGGGGGCCCCCCAGGGAACAGTACTCTCACCTTTCCTCTTCACCCTCTACACCTCGGACTTCACCTACAACACCAGCAGATGTCACCTCCAGAAGTTCTCTGACGACTCAGCCATTGTTGGCTGTGTGTCTGAGGGGAATGAGACGGAGTACAGGTCAGTCATCGTGGACTTTGTGGACTGGTGTGAGCGCAACCACCTGTGCTTAAACACCAGTAAAACAAAGGAGATGGTGATTGACTTTCGGAGAAGGTCATTACCACATACACCAGTGAACATCCAGGGCTTGGACATTGAGATTGTGGACAGTTTCAAGTACCTGGGTGTCCACCTCAACCATAAACTGGACTGGTCACATAACACCGATGCCCTGTACAAGAAGGGCCAAAGTCGCCTCCACCTTCTGAGGAGACTGAGGTCCTTTGGAGTGTGCAGGCCCCTCCTAAGGACTTTTTATGACTCTGTGGTAGCCTCTGCTATTCAGTATGCTGTGGTCTGTTGGGGACCGGGCAGCACGGGCCGGGACAGGAAGAGACTAAATAAGCTGGTCAGGAGGGCCAGCTCTGTCCTGGGCTGCCCACTGGACTCCGTGGAGCAGGTGGGTGAGAGGAGGATGTTAGCCAAGTTGACATCCATCATGGACAACACCTCTCATCCTCTGCATCAGACAGTGGAGGCTCTGAACAGCTCCTTCAGTGGCAGACTGCTACACCCTCAGTGTAGGAAGGAGCGCTACCGCAGGTCTTTCATTCCCGCTGCTGTTAGGCTGTATAATTCTATGGTCTAGTCCTCTTTCTTCCCTTATGAGGACTTGTATATAGCTTTATAGTGTACTATTTTTACTACCTTGTAAATTGTTAATTTATTTCACCTCTATATTTTTTTTGTAACTGTTTATGCACACTTTTTGCACTCTTCTTGTGTTCTTGTGAGCTGCCACAACAAGTGAATTTCCCCACTGCGGGATCAATAAAGTTCATCTTATCTTATTATGGACGATGCATCACTAACTTGAACAATTTGAGATCGATCTGATAAACAGGTCTGTTTCAATCTGTGTAATACGATAGAATGGTCAATGGTGTCAAGCACTAAGGTCTAACAGTACAAGGACAGAGATAAGTCCCTCGTCTGATGCAAGCAGAAGGTCATTTGTGACTTTAACCAATGCCATCTCTTTGCTATGATGAGCTCTATAGCTATAATAAACTATTACTATGTAGAAAGTCATGTAGCTGATTGGCAACTGTTCTCTCAAGGATCTTGGAGAGAAGTGGAAGATTAGATATTGGTCTATAGTTGCTTAAAACCTCTGGGTCAAGCGTGTGGTTTTTAGGGAGAGGTTTGACTACAGCTACTTTAAAGGACTGGGGTACATAGCCTGTTATTAGGGACAGAGGTGATAAGTAAGGGTAAAATTTCTTTGAGCAGCTTAGTTGGAATGGGGACAAAGAGGCATGTTGTTGGTTTAGATAAAAATATGAATGAATGGGCCAGGAGCGCAGTGAATGATGATTGACATTAGGATTGAATGATAGGTTTGGGTCAAAAATGGCTGCAACTCCATCTCCTCGGCTGGTGTTTCGAGGAATGTGATTGTTAATACTGTATGACTGGGGGGAGTGGATTCATTTAGGCTGATGTATTATTCTACAATAATCTCTCTAAAATAAAGATAAATCACTGGGTTTTGGCATCCTCAGATATCAGTAGAAGAAGACCTTTGTGTTGAATCTTACAGCTAACATCAAAGCACCCCCAAGCTTAGCGGTGAGCTTTACTTAGTTAAAATGCTTACAAATGTGAAAATGTCACTGAAATATCAAGTCAAAGCTGTCTTCTTTGTTTGGGCATGACTTTTACCTGGGTAAAGAATGGTCGCTGTGAGAATTGTATGGACCATTATGATTTTCAGTGATCCCCTCGATAATGGTTTGAACCAATTGGGCTCAACCAGCAGCCCGATTTAAGGGAGCCTCATTTAGCTTCTGGACATCTTGGAGAGAAGTACTATGACCTGCTGTGAGTTTATGCTATTGCTGTTTTGTCCTTGTGTTTTGTCTCCTTTCAGACTGTATTTAGAGTATTTGTGTTTCAGGAAAATAAAAGCCTTTTTTTCCTGGCACCCGAAGCTTTGCTGCCTCCTGTTTCAAACCTTTTCAACCTGAATCTGAACTTGCCTAGATCCCTTTATTCGGGGAGACCACTCTGGTCCCTCACAGTCCAGAGTTGGAGATGCTGTTGTGTTACATAGTGACTTAGATAAGTTACTAAAGCAGAGCTGGACTCTTGAGAAGCAGTGTTTTCAGTGGGACAAAGTATCTTATCTTAAGCCTGAGCCCTAGGAAGAAACACCTAAAATAACATACACAAAATCAGTCAGCTCTTCAACCTTAATGCTTATATGCATATGTCTGGTTTCATTTGAAAGGTAAGAATCTAAGGAATATGAATCCATTGTTAATAAAGCTATTTCATGATTCTATCAAAACCAAGATTCCATTCCAATAATGTCGCAACTGAATGTCTTCTAATGTTGTCCTACAACTGTAAATCTGATGAAAATACAACGTTTATGATGCAGTTTACAAAGATATACTCAGGCACTCTAATGTACTGGCCATGTTTTCTGTTGACTGTTGTGAATTTTCAGTGTCGTATAAGGTATCATTTTTTTCACCTCAATTTCTAATTTGGTTCGCATTGCCGACAACAGGTCAAAACCTTAGTTAGAGTTGGACTCCATCAGGGTTCTGTTCACAATTTTTATGGACAGAATTTCTATGCACAGCCAGCATCAGTAAAGAACAAGATCGCGGATACAAGCATGATCATATCTAGGGACTTTAACCATGTAACTTGGGGCTCTGCTTTGGCTGTTTTTAACCAGGCTGTAGACTGTAGGACAATTGATCTGCTGTATGCTAATGTGAGGGATGCACACAGAGCCACACCCTTCCCTCCACTAGGGAAGTCGGAACCTGGTTCACCTACAGCCACTGTACACCCTCCTGGTCCAAAAACAGCCAGTGACGACTTGCTACATCAGGAGGTGGTCCACTGAGATGGAAAGTGCCCTGAGAGACTGCTACAACACCACGGTCTGGGATGCGCTGATCAACCTATATGATGAGGACAAAGAGGGCGTACCCCGCCTCTCGCCCGTAGTCAGCTGGGATAGGCTCCAGTTCCCCCGCGACCCTGACGGATAAGCGGTATAGAAAATGGATGGATGGATGGATGGACTTCTTCAACAGGTTCAACCAGCCCATGCCCCTCACCCTCACCATAGCCATCTCTCCTTCTCCCCACAACACATCTCCCCCCACACATCACAACATACCCCCACCTGGACACAATCCTCGCATCACCACAGACCAGAGCAGAGGAGCTGAGTAAGCTCCAGCCCAGGAAAGCAACAGGCCCGGACAAAGTGTGTCCAAGACTACTGCAGACCTGCGCTGCAGAACTGGGGGAACCATTGCAATGGATCTTCAACCTTAGCCTGCCGCTAGGGAGAGTGTCCACCCTCTAGAAGACATCCTGCCTCATTCCAGTCCCAAAGAAGAACCGGCCCAGCAAATTGAATGACTGGGGGTACTCACTTCACACCTAATGAAGGCATTGGATCAGCTCTCCTCAGGCCCCAGGTGTAACACACCCAGGGCTGCCTACAGTTTGCATGGATGGATGGATTGGATGCCATCCTCTGCCTGCTACACCGAGTCCACTCCCATCTGGATAAGGGAAGCAGAAGAGGATTCTCTTCTTGGACTTTTCCAGTGCCTTTAATACCATCCAGCTCCCCATGCTTCAGGACAAACTGAACAGGATGAGAGTGGATCCTTACCTGGTGGACTGGATCTTCAACTACCTCACTGACAGGCCACAGTACATCAGGCTGAAGGATACCACGTCTGACACTGTGGTCAGCAGCACTGGAGCCCAACAAGGTACAGCCCCTGTACACCACTTCTCAGAAGGGGGCTCAGAGTAGAGCCGCTGTTTCTTTGCATCGAGAGGAGCCAGTTGAGATGGTTCGTGCACCTGGTTAGGATGCCTCCTGGACATCTCCCTGGGGAGCTGTTTCAGGTATGTCTGTACGGGAGGAGATCCCGGGGCAGACCCAGGACATAATGGAGGGATTATATCACATCTGGCCTGGAAACGCCTCGGTATTCCCTCGGATGAATTGGTGAAATTGGCCGGGAAGAGGACAGTGATTCGGATAAGTGGAGGAAGATGAGATGGAAATTTCTAGTTTCCAGCAATACCAAGCAAGAGTGACAAGAAAATTATGCAGGATCTTTTGAACACAACTTGCTGTGTTCAAACATGGAACTGGTTTGGGAATGCTGAAAGCTAAAGACCCCTTGCATTCAAAACAATATAGAATTAATTTGTTCTATAAATAGAACCATCTTTCATCATGTTTTTTCCTAACTTCGCCACAGAGTGGACATACCGGTCTGTCAGTTATAGAGGTTTGGATCGTGTCTGTTAAACATGTTTTTGTTCATCAAACACTGGTTACCTTCAACCCAGAACAATTTACATTGGGAGTAGTAAAGGTGGTAGACATAGTTATGCTATTTCTGACCTGTTGCTTAGAAATACTCCTCTTGACCCAGTTCAGGGTTTTGCGGTTGTAACCCTCCCCACCAAGATGAACTCTGACAGCTCCAGATTCCAACGGGTCTGCTGCCATTTTGGGGAAAATATGTAAAGCCTCCTGGAGAGCAAAAAGTAGAATGCAAAGGCATGAGATACAACTCACAGATGTAGAAATAGGATTGGTGCAAAGAAGTTCTTTGCTTTTAATATATCTGAAGTATCTGTTTGTTTTAAACTTACACCAAGATGATTCTTGAACAGTCACTTTTAACAGACCGTGATGGCTATAAAACAAACTAAAGGGAACCTGCAGATTTAGATTTACCTGGTGCTGAGCATTCATGTTGACTCTCTTCAGCAACTTCTTCTGTTCACTGAGCAGACTATCGATTTTCCTCACGGGTGGGAGGTACAACTCATCTGAGGCGTAAAATAATACTAATTTACATTTAATTAATTTCAATCATTGCTTCTAATCTTGCTCCTTCTCTCAGTCACATATAAGTATCTTTCAGAAGCATAAAATGCCAACTGATCTCCAATATGGTGGTTCTGTGGTTACGCCAGTGACAGCTGGTATAAATGGGCTAGTGGGGCTAAGCCCTCCCCAAGTTATGGAATAAAGATGAGAAAGTTATTGTCTAAATAACACACGAAAGATTGTTATACGTTTAAGGTTTAGTTTTGGTGAAACAGCAGTAGCAACAGCACCAAATAGTTAAAAGAATAACACGGGATATCTCTAAATGGTCTAATTTTATGCAGCACAAGCGTATCAAATCTGCTCTTACTTATTTTCCGGGTGTAAATGATGACAGGTATCATGTTCCGCCCTGTTCATTTACTGATGATTTGGGCTGACTTCATGTAGCTGTACCGCTGTAAGAAGAAGAAGAAGAAAAGAAGACAAAAAATGGCGGGCGCTAACATGAATGAGGTGGATCATCTTCTTAATAATCCATTTTCTTCAATGTCCTATGAAGAAAAAAATTGTCAAAATGGTGCGTGTGTGTGTACGTGCGTGTGTGCGCAAGTACATAAATATATGCATATAAATATAATATAAATATATTCATAGAGAGAGAATGAGAATGTTACTTTTACTTTAACTTGCAATTCTATGGCTATAATTTATTTGTTATCCCACCCAATCAATTTCAGCACCAGCCGCCACTGGGTCACACTGACAATCAGTGTCTCTGTTTCATGTGAAAATCTCCGCAGAATAAATGTGTCTCAGTCGATCAATGTATACACTCATCAACTAAATGAAATATTTTCACTATCCTGAATTATTACAAAATGTCTCACTCCTTCCTATCATGCATTGTTGCAATTTTGTTGATGTAAAGCAAGTACTCTATTGGTGTAGCACGATCACGTGTCAAACTCGAAGGAGTTACTTCTGCATTAAATGCCTCGACAAAGAGAATCGTCTGGATTTTTAAACAAACTTTTTGCTGTTAGCTTAACAAGACTCGTTACCTTGCGGACTAGTAAAACTCCATGGGGCTCGAAAAAGCATGTGAAGAGTGTTTTTGTTTATATCACTTCACGTTAGATATGGTGCTGCGAGAGGGAAAGAAAGGATGGAAAAAGGGACCATACCGAGACAAGCTGAACCCTATTCCAAAGGCTCAGTTCCTCGAAAAAATCAGTAAAGTTGGTGAAATCGATCCATATGAGCACATGCAATGATATTTATTTAGGTTTGCACATTGTATTTTAATTTGTTACCTCATTTGCAGTGATATTTATTTGTTTGCACGCAGTCTTTTGCTGTCTGCACCTTATCTGCACTGTTACGGGAACTTTAACAGTGTCATTGCACTGCACAAGAATGTTTGTTATGAATTGAAAAGACTTTAAAACAAGAAGTGTTCAGACATTGTTGCTTGGGTAAATGGTATGATCTCACAGAGGACTTCTTATGGGTCAATTAAAGTAGTTGGAATATAGTTTCATATATTGCTACTGAGCTACAATATTTATTATCACCGTCAGGCATAGTTTTATTAGCTTTCTTTATAAAGCGTAGGCCTGGTGTTTGTCGCCATATGAGCAAGTAGCAGGTGAAGAGATTTTCCTGTGCCTGACATATCAATGACATGTTAAGGATAAATAGAAATAAGCAGAGGAAGATTAACAGCAATTAATTTTATTTTCAGAAAACCACAGAAATTGAAAATACATGAATAACATACAGTGTACAATCTGTTTCTCAGTCACTATCTGGTATCGCAGGGCCTTGTTGTTTAATGACGATACTGGGAGACATATTACTTAAAGCACAGCACACAGTCACAATCTTGTCAATGAAGGAAAATTCCTCACCCTCAAGTGGAACCAGTAAGCTCACTGGTGCACTGAAGTATGTTATACTTGTTGCGTACCAAACCTATAACTCTTTCCACATGGACCCTTAGGTGAGCTATCTGCTGCGTCTCCTCCACAGATCTTGAGTCCATTTAAGCATGTCCTCTTGTGAAGCCTGGGCTTTTCACCTCGGCACACATTAGTCCAACTTCATCCCCAATGTTAAATCCACGGTCTGCCAAAACCAAATCTCCCGGTAACAATTTACTGAGGATGCCACACTGCTCGGTCAAGTGCTTGTCGCTTACACGCCCTCCCTACCTTTTAGAAATGAACGATCTCAACCCATCGATTTTTTTTACTGAGGCGATCATGTGAACAATTGTGGCAGTTATTGACACAGCACGTTTGCAAGTCAAGTCAAGTCAACTTTATTTGTGTAGCCCATTTTTACAAGCAGTTTGTCTCAAAGGGCTTAACATAACATCAGCAACATCCTCTGCCCTTCGACCCTCACACCGACTAAGGAAAAACTCCCAGAAAAACCTTTAACAGGAAAAAATGGAAGAAACCTCAGGATGAGCAACAGAGGAGGGATCCCTCACCCAGGACGGGCAGACGTGCAATGGATGTTGTACAGGCAGGAAAGCAATTTGCAACATGAGAAATGACATAGTAATGAAAATTATAATGAACTGCTGTAACATTCATGTATTCTTTTTTTTATGTGATGTTGAGAATCACTATCCTATCAGTTCGATTTCGGCCCGTGGGGAGAGCCACCCCGCCGATAGTCGGTACACAGAGGAATGACAGGCAGATGTCAACAATACATATTGGGTTGGTCATAGAGCCGGCTACAGTTCAACTTGAAGATCTGGATGGAGAGATACCTGCAGAAAGATACAGAGAGAGAGAGAGAGAAAGGGAGGGAGAGACACAAGACTACGAGGAGCACTGGACACACAGTGACATAAAATAATGAACTGCATGTTAATCTGATGAGGGGAGAGGATAGAAGAGCAGAAGGAGGAGGGGAAACTGCTTGGTGGATCATGTTTGTGTCCCCCGGCAGCATAGGCCTATAGCAGCTTAGCTATGATAGAGATTTAAAGATTAACAGTTGGTCAGACCTATTCTACCTGTGGCTATATAGCATGAGGTGAGTGAAACTATGCCTACCAGCCCTACACACTTTATTTGGTGCTAACTATATGCTTTACTAAACAGAAAGGTTTTAAGTTTAGTCTTAAAAGTGGAGGTGGTGTCTGCTTGTCGAACCCAGATTGGCAACTGGTTCCACAGCAGGGGTGCCTGATAGCTAAAGGCTCGTCCTCCCGTTCTACTTTTATGAATTCTGGGAACTGTAAGTAAACCTGCACTCTGTGATCTGAGTGATCTATTGGGAATATATGGGACTATTAGATCCTGCAGGTATGATGGGGCTAGTCCATTTAGGGCCTTATATGTAAGTAGGAGAATTTTAAAGTCTATTCTGAATTTTACCGGAAGCCAGTGAAGAGAAGCTAAGATGGGGGAGATATGATCCCTTTTACTGATTCCTGTTAAAACTCTAGCTGCTGCATTTTGGATCAGCTGCAGGCTATTAATAGAGTAATTTGGACATCCTGACAATAGTGAGTTGCAGTAGTCCAGCCTAGAAGTAACGAAAGCATGGACAAGTTTTTCAGCATCACTCTGAGAGAGGACACTCCTAATCTTAGCAATATTACGGAGGTGAAAGAAGGCGGTCTTAGAGGTCTGTTTAATGTGATGAATAAATGACACGTCCTGATCAAAGATAACGCCGAGGTTCCTCACAGTCGTACTGGAGGCCAAAGTAATGCCGTCCAGAGAGAGAATATTATCAGCTATTCTATTTCTAAGGTGTTTGGGGCCTAGAACAATGATCTCAGTTTTGTCTGAGTTTAATAATAAAAAATTGGAGGTCATCCAGTCCTTTATGTCCTTAAGACATGCCTGGAGTCTGGCTAACGGCTCTGTTTCTTCAGGCTTTAAGGATAAGTACAGCTGAGTGTCATCAGCATAACAATGAAAGTTTATGCCATGTTTCTGAATAATATTTCCTAGAGGGAGCATGTATAAGGTGAACAGGATCGGCCCAAGCACTGAACCTTGTGGAACACCGAGGCTAACCCTTATATATGAAGAGGAAACATTATTAACTTGAGCAAAGTGAAATCTATCTGTTAAATATGATTTGAACCAGCGTAGCGCAGTCCCTGTGATCCTAGTCTCATGTTCTAATCTGTGTAATAAAATGCTGTGATCTACAGTGTCGAAAGCAGCACTGAGATCTAGCAAAACAAGTATGGAGACAAGCCCGCGGTCTGATGCCATGAGGAGGTCATTTGTGACTTTAACCAGTGCTGTTTCTGTGCTGTGATGGGCTCTGAAACCAGACTGAAACATCTCAAAGAGACTGTTCCTGTGTAAGTGATCAATCAACTGATTTGCAACCACTCTTTCGAGTATTTTAGATAAGAACGGGAGGTTGGATATCGGCCTATAGTTTGCTAAGATGTCTGGGTCAAGTGAAGGTTTTTTAAGTAAAGGTCTAATGACAGCGGGTTTAAACGCCTGTGGTACATAACCTGTTGTTAAGGATAAGTTGATCTGATCTAAGAAGGAAACGCCAATCAAGGGAAAGACGTCCTTGAGGAGCTTAGTTGGGATGGGGTCTAAGAGACATGTAGTTGGGTTAGATTTGTTAATGCTGGAGGTCAGCTCGGGGAGGTCTATGGGCAGGAACCTGTCCAGAGATGGAGTAGGATTAAAAGAGATTTCTAGAGATGGCACTATATCGGCTATTCTGGGAAGATCTTCATTGATTTTTTCTCTAATGTTATTGATTTTATTAGTGAAGAAACTCATGAAGTCTTCACTGCTAAGAGCTGCAGGAATACAAGGCTCAACAGAGCTGTGACTCTTGGTCAGCCTGGCTACAGTGTTAAAGAGAAAACGTGGGTTGTTCTTGTTTTTCTCTATTAATGTTGAATAATAGGCAGTTCTGGCTTCACGAAGGGCCTTTTTGTATGTCAATAGACTGTCTTTCCAGGCCCTCTGGGATTCAGCTGATTTGGAGGAGTACCACTTCCTCTCCATCCATCTTGATGTTTGTTTAAGTGTTCTTAAATTTGAATTATACCAAGGAGCTAGCCTCCTATGATTTCTAACCTTCTTTCTCAGTGGGGCAACCATATCTAAAACTGTGTGCAACGTGGCTGCAGTGTTGTTGACAAAGGAATCAATTACTGCAGGAGTAACGTTTAAATCAGTACGGTCTGTTGTACTGGTACATGGAGCTGAGGGGAGCTGTGATGGGATTGCATCCCTAAATCTGTCTACACTATCTTCAGAGAGGCATCTGGTGTAATAGACCTTTTTGTTGTGTGCTGTAAAGTCTTCTAGAGTTAGTTCAAAAACTACAAGTGAATGGTCTGAAAGGAGAGGGTTTTGAGGGACAACTGACAGGTTCTTAGTATGAGCAAGTAGCAGGTTTTGCACCATGTTTTAACTTGTTAAAACAAAACAACAGGACATAAGAGCAGCGTCACGCATGCAGCCGGTGTAAACACACTTTTCCCACAATGCATTGCGGTTTTAGTCATACTTTCAAGCTCCATGGTAAAACTTCCCAAGTGGATGCTACGATGTGATTGGAGCAGGAGTGGCCAATCACAGGTTTTCACCACCCAGGTTTTCTGATTGGTTGACCTTTGTGGCACATTTAACGTAACGTAGTAACGTGCAAAACTTGAGCAAGCACGCAAGTGAAGTTGAGCGCGCGTGGCTGAGACAGACTGCGGGAAAATCGCATTGTGAGCGTGCAGCAGTCTGCCTGAGCACGGAGGAAGATATTTTTTGAGCACAGAATCGATTTTTGTCTGCTCAACCATAAGTTTTGTGCGCACAATTTTAATTTTTCCTCAAAATACAAGTTGTGTGTTTGCAAAAAGTATTTCACAGCATGCCTTGGAGTTGTAAAAACACTGGTACCAGTGACACACTGGCAACAGTGAAAAGGCCATTCTGGTGTTTCTGGAGAAGTGGGTTCTATTCTAAACTCATTCACACTTAAACTGAAGCATCTCAGTTGTGTCCCTCTATCTTAGTGCTCACCATCAGTGTCCTCCAGTGCTTTGATCATATCAGGGTCGAGTGCTGCGCTGACCATCATCTCCACATAGCTCCTGAACATCTCCTGCATGGCTCGGTGGCTAAATCTGACCCGCCAATGCCCTAAAACACACAGAGGCCTTCATATGTTGTTATATGAATAAATGTTACAAAACACACACACACACAAATAGCTTACCTTCATCATCGCTGGGTGGGGGAGAGTCAGATTCTGAAGAGGAGGATGACACTTCTTTCAGCCACTTCTTCCTCTTCTTGGGGGGAGGCTCTGCATTGTTCTTTGAAGTCTTGGCTCTGAACTGATGCTCAGTTGTCTTCTCCCTTCCTCTATGGTCCTGTTTCAACCTCGCACTCCTAACTGTGCAATCTGTCCCCCTTCGCCACTCTCTGTCCCTTTTCTCTTTTTCATGTTCCCTTTGTTTCTCCGTCTCCTTCTCTCTACCCTCCTTTTCTTTCTGCTTCCTCTTTTTATCCCTCTTCTTCCATTCTTTATCTCCCTGTTCTTGCTCCTTCTCTCTTCTCTCCCTTTTTCTATGCTCCCTTTCTCTCTCTTTATCTCTTCCCTCCCTCTCTTGTTTGTCTCTCTCATTTTGCTGTCTATGCTGTTGCTCCCTTTCACTTTGACCCCTTTGCTTAATTTCCTTTTCTTTCTGCTCCCTCTCCTTCTGCTCTCTCCCCTGTCTCTCCCTCTCTTTTTGTTTTCTCTTCTTTCTTTCCATTTCTTTTTGGTCTCTTTTCCATTTCTCCCTTTCTTTCCTCTCCTTATATTCTTTATCCTTCTCTCTTTGAACTCTCTCATATTCCATTTTCTCTCTGTCCTTCTGCTCTTTCTTTCTTTTCTCCCTATCTTTGTTCTCCTTCTCCCTTCTTTCACTCTCCCTCTCATTCTCCCATTTCATTTCATTCTCCTCTTCTCTACACTCCCTCTTCTTTCGCTCTCTACCCTCCTTTTCCCTCTCCATCTTCTCTGTTTCTTTCCCATCCCTCTCTTTCTGTTCCTTCTCCTGTTTCTCCCTCTCTTTTTGTTTCCTCTCCTTTTTCTCTCTCTCCTTGTCTCTGTCATCTCTCTGCCCTCGAGGTGGGGTTTGATTGTGAATGGTGGGCAGATGATTCAGTAGTGCGTGGAGCCTGTCAATAAGTAAGTGAAAAAAGAAGGATACAGAGTGAATAACGCTCCTATGTCCAAAGACCAAGGACACAGTTAGTTCTTCAAAATTAATCCAAAATCAATTGTGGACATACATAGCATTTTTTCGCAAATGTATCACTGAATTCCATTCAGATCTGTGTTTTCTATTTTAGCTGTAGCTCTGATCACTTTACAGTTAATATCGGTTCATCTTTATGCCCCTACCTCTGAGTGACAATCAAAACATTTGACAAGAAAATCAAATTCATAGCCTTACCTCAGACTCATACCAGCTCTATGCCATGGCTTTCGTGAACACACTCTAACATAATCTTTTTTGTTGACGTTCTCCAAGAACTTCACATACAAACGTTGGTAGTACATTTTAGCATCTCCAAAGTAACCCAGATACTGAGGGAGGAAACACAAAGAATAAAAATGTCAGTTTAGTAAATTTACTGGTATTGAATAAATGTGAATAAAATCTAATTATAATACACTGCATAAAACTAAGAATCAGTCAAACAATCAAACTGGATACTGATGTCCCAAATGTCCCAAATTGTAATGAGAATAAACTGTCTGAATATGAAGAATTGAATTTGCTTTAACTGACATATAGATGAGAAACACATTGTGTGTAATTTCATGTAAACAGAGCACTATGAAGGAAAACTTTATATTATTCAACTCAAAGTCTACACTACACATCCTGGTGTCTTCCCAAGTAGACACCAGGAACCACTATTGTTCATAAATCTTTGAAGATTGTGTATTTAGATAAATGTAGTTTTCTGCCAATAGTTCCCCTTAATATCTGAATGCAGAAATCTGAAACTGGAGAGAAATGCACAGCTGTTAGGGGCATATGATAGAGAATTTAAACCTGCCCTGCTAGATCTGAGGTTTCAGCAATAGATGTGATAGGGAATTACATTATCTTGCTTAATATTATTATCAATCAATATGAACCAATACAGACAGTTTCTAGTTCCTCACTGAAACCCGCAATCCATCCATCCATCCATTTTCTATACCGCTTATCCGTCAGGGTCGCGGGGGAGCTGGAGCCTATCCCAGCTGACTACGGGCGAAAGGCAGGGTACACCCTGGACTGGTCGCCAGTCAATCGCAGGGCCAACACACAAAGACAGACAACCACACACTCTCGCACTCACACCTAGGGGCAATGTAGAGTAGCCAATTAACCTAATGTGCATGTTTTTGGTATTGTGGGAGGAAGCCGGAGTACCCGGAGAAAACCCACACAGGCACAGGGAGAACATGCAAACTCCACACAGAAGGGCCCAGACCGGGATTCGAACCTGGAACCCTCTTGCTATGAGGCGACAGTGCTAACCACTGCACCACCGTGCCGCCCTTAGACTGCTCGGCCATCCTGACACCCGCAATCCAGATAAAGACAATTTCTCCAGGTATTTACAACTTTGTTAGGTGCTATGACTACCTTGGCCCATAGGGGCCACTATTGTGCCTTTTGATCTACCTTGTCTTTGTTTTGGTCAGCCATGAGCTTTTTGTCTTTTGTTTTGGGTAGCCATGTGCCTTGTGCTCCGCCTCTTGCTCTGCCATGGGTTTCACGCCTACTCCTTATTGTCCACCTGATTTAGTTGTTGTAATTGAGTTGGAATTTTGGAGTTTTGGACTTTGCCTTAGGGAATATTTGGTTTGTTTTTTGTGGATTACCCTTAACTCTCTTTAAGTTTCTAATAAACTTTAGAACATTTTGGAAAAAACCTCTGCCTCAGTCTCTCCAATAGCCTTGTCGATGAAGTATCTGGATACCATCTCAGCGACCCAGGTTTGAGTCCTGCGAAACAAACTTTAGCATCATTTTGATAGAAATGTTAAGATTAACTAACATGGAACTTTTGGTCATACATATAAAACCAACATCAACAAATTCCAAGAAACATTCTACTTCACACCAGAACATCGGCATTGCTATAGAATATATAACACCACAAACACTTCCACATATTTTGGTCCAGCAATCCAAATATATTGGCTAGAGATAATAACAGAAATAAAAACAATATTGGGTTGAGACTGGCTATAATTTTGGTGATATATTCAATATAAAGACAAAAGTATCCAGACACACATCTATAGGGGGGTTTTGTTCAGGGGTTGGGCTAGGACCCTTACTTCCAGTGAAGGGAAATCTTAATGCTTCAGGATACCAAAATATTTTGGACAATGCTATGCTTCTAATTTTGTAGAAACAGGCCCTTTTCATTTCCAGCATGGCTTGGCTGTGACCCAGTGCACAAAGCAATCATTACTTGACCTCACTATTGCTCTGCTGCATGAATGGTCGAAAATCCCTATAAACACTCCAAAATCTTGTGGAAACCCTTCCCAGAAGAGTGGAAACTGTTATAGTTGCAAAGCTGTCTCTGTGTATTGAATGTGATGCCACTAAAGTCCCTGTTGATGTAATGTTCAGGTGCCCCAATACTATTGTCTATATAATGTATTTAGGTATTGTAACAACTTAAAACCCAGAACAAATATCTTCTTAAAGTATTATGACTAGCCAGAAAAAAAGCAGTAACCATGAAACGGCTAGACAAGGAACCACAGACAGAGTGTAATTGATAGTAATTGTGACGGAAATATATGACATGGAAAAGCTATCTTTCTCTCTAATACTTTGTATTGATACATTTTGTAACTATTGGTCAAAATGGAATCACATACGAACAAGAATAATATCATTAAAGAAGGGAAAAACTTGATTCTGTAAAGATGTATGTGGTTTTCAGTTTATAGTTTTTTCCTACTTTCTTTTCTGTGATTTATTTGCTTAGTGGGTTTGTACTGAGTTTTTATGTGTGCTCAGTTTGATTTCCTTTGCTGATTTGCTGAGACTGATATGGACTTGAGGTGAATTTTTATGATATTCTTTGAATGCTTTGGAGGCCTTCTCCCCTTCTGGGACTATTGTAAATGGGTAACCCTTGGGGGGAGTTCAGGTGTCCGCAAAAGACGTGTGGAGAGAAAATGTTTATGAGCCCCCACCCCGCCATCTCTTAAATCTCCTGCTTGAGGTCACAGCGTTAAATACACACTTTATCACCACCATACTACAGTATAGTCACAACAAAAAAGACGACGCTTATCAGCAGACAGAAGTCCCGGCAGATCCGTGCAATGCGAGCAAGCGGAAAATCAATCAATCGAGCTGTGAACTCAATGAGGCAATGAAAAATAGCCCCTATTAGCTAATGTAACGAGTGTGTCTTTTCTCTAACAATTTCCAATCACACGAGATGCAAAGCTGTTAACCGATATATATTCTGCGTTGTGTTCTGTGTTGTGTTGGTTTAAGGAAGGACCCGGACCACGACCAGCTGCAGGTTGTGCTTTTAATGAAGGCAGGATGATGGATTTGTCTGTACAAATCAACAGAAAAACACATAAGGCTCCGTAAGATGCAATCTCCTCCACATAGCATACAGGTCTCAAGCTCCTGTTAGCAGATAACCATGCTAAAAATGCTAAAATGCTTAATTCAACCAGTGTGATCACATGTAAACACTATGCCAGATAAATTGTAATGAACATAATGCACATACCTGTACAAATCAATAGAAAAACACATAAGGCTCCGTAACATGCAGTCTGGTCTCAAGCTCCTCCTCTCAGCTAGCCTGGCGCGAACTGAGATAAGCACCAGAATGACGGCTCAAAGCCTGCGACCTCTTGACAGTACAAGTACTAACACTTAAGTCTGAATACAACATTTAGGCATTAATATAAGCAATAAAACACGTTTTAAACATATAGAAAACAATATTTATCAGGATTTGGTGATATTTCAAATATAAAAATACAGATATAATTTCAACATGGTTACATTCACCCCTCCTGAAATTCACCAACATCCTGATAATGAGAAGTCTCAAGAATGCAAGAAATGCACAATAGATCTACTACTGACACGATCTGGCACAAGTGAAAGAAAGGACCTAGTCCACAGTCAACTTAGAAGTTACCTCACACACAAGGTTCAGGGAAGAAAGAGGTTGATCAGGTCTCTGAATCCCCTTAGCTCAATGCGATGCCTAATACACCACACAACAATTGGCCCAAAAAAAAGAAACTTATCCTGCAGGTATCTGCACATATCTCAGTCCTAAAAAAACATGCCCCAATAACATTACCAACATACATCAAGGCTCATCTCTGCAAAGTAAGGAGAGATCGGGAACGGCTCCCAAATAACATGTTCGAACCCCTCAGAAATGGTTTCTGAACCAAAGATTCTATCAGTCTGTTCACTGACTTTACTGCTCTCCCTCCACGTGTTCTCACATGACTGTCAGCTACAGTGTGTGCATGTGGGTCAGTGCGAACCAAGGCGTCAGCATGTGGTGAGTCAGTATTAGAGTGTGGTGCAGGTGAGATGAATGGGCAACCAGTGATGGGACCAACAGGACCGTGCACTGAACTAGCCTGGACCAGCTCTTCTGAATCAGTCGACTCAGATTCAGGTAGGACTACAGGTGACAAAACTGCAAGCCTCTCTCCATCTCTGGAATTTGACAGGTTCTGTGCACTGTCATCTCGAGTCAGTAGCTCAGACAGTGAGGCTGTATTATCACCACAGTCACAGTCTTCTTGATCAGACTCCATGCTGGTCAAAGACTGATCATTTACATGAGCATCCTGGCTCTAATCCATCCCAGGGAGTGGCAAAAAGTTGACCTCCAGCAAAAGACTCCTGTGCACAACTCTCGTGCACCCCTCTGCATTCTGTATTTTGTATACGTGGCGAAAGGCAACACCTTCGAAATGCTGAGGTCTTGCTCCTGACTCTGCTGCAGCTCCTGGACAGAGAACATGGGTGAAACATCCTGATCAGTTGACAGCTGTTGGACATGTTGAGCCAAACTGAGTGCTCTGGACTCCGCTGCACCAAACCAGTCACAGTGTGCCTGACAAAGGGCTCTGATCTCGGCTGAGTCACACGCCACCTTGGGTGCAGGATGGTCTCCTGCACTGGCAGCTGACCCTGAAAACATCCTGCACAGAATCCTCCTCTATCCCATTAGCTTCCTGAATCAAAGTTTAATATGGTTCCCTCAACAGCCTCTGACAAATGGGTTTAGTGAAGAGGTCGCGACTCAAGGCATCAGCCACATTTCTTTTCGCAGGCAAGTGTTTGAGATCAAAGGAGTAAGATGCAAGACACCCAGCGGATTCTACATGCATCAAGCTTTGGCTTTGTCAGAAGGTAGGTAAGTGGATTATTATCCGTCCAAATGGTGAAGCTATGGCCTTCTCACCTTAATGCCTTAACTTTTCACATGCACTCCATTTCAAAGCCATGAACATGAGCTGGATATTTCCATTGTGACGCACTGAGGGTCTTGCTTGCAAAAGCAACAGGTCTGGTCTTGGACTCTTCTTGTGGCACTTGAGAGAGCACGGCTCCAAGTCCATCCAATGAAGCGTCAATTGACAGGACAAAAGGTTCGTCAAAGTTCGGATGGACCAGCACAACATATTCCAGTGACGAGTCTACGGTTGGGTAACGTACTGCATATTACGTCACCTCCTGTTTCTGCTCTGCTTTGTCCTACTCATACACTTGCCTGTGTTTGGTGCTCGGTGTTGTGGATTTGCTTCAATCGACATACTTTGTGTTAGCTTTCACTGTGGCTGGTTTTTTGACAAGTAAGTACACAGGCACTTTAGGAAAAGTTTATTAACTGCACGATCCCCTGGATTCTTTCCTTCCCCGATCCCCATTCTGTCTCTGTTGCTCAGATCAGCTTAGCTTAGTGCTAGCATGGCTTCTTCCACTCGCTTTCCCTCTGCCTCTCCTTCTCCCGTCTTCTGCAAGTTGTGTGAAATGTTTAGCTATTCCTCTGTCTCCTTCAGTGAGAGTGAGATGTGTAGAAAGTGTAGCTTATTCATAGCTTTGGAGGCGAGGCTAGTGAGTTAGAGGCACGGCTCCATACTGTAGATCATAGTCCAGTAGCCCCGACAGCGAGCCAGCAGCAGTTAGCCTGTGCGGACCGGCCTGCCTTAGCTGATGTCAGTCATCCCCTGGCAGCCCCCAAGCATCCGGGAAGTCAGGGAGGTTGGATAGCAGTTCGAAAAGAAACGTAGTCCAAAACAAAGGCCTATGGTTGACCACCAACTGCTTCATGTGTCTAACCGCTTTTCCCCACTCAGCGAAACACCCGCTAAGAAACCGACCTTAGTTATTGGCGATTCTGTTTTGCGATATGTGAAGCTACCAAAGTTAACATGGAGTCGGTGTGTAATTTGGCAAAAACTATGTTGGACTCCGTAGTGTTCTCTGGTCTCCTCCCGAATCTGACAAGTGATGACATGTTTAGCCACATGTCATCGCTCCGTCGCTGGCTTCCAAGGTGGTGTACAGAAAACAATGTGGCCTTTATAGATAATTGGGAGACTTTCTGGGGAAAACCTGGCCTTATTAGCAAAGACGGCATTCATCCCGCCTCGGGTGGTGCGGCTCTTATTTCTACCAATATAGCCAAGTTTATTACAACAACCAACCCCCTGACAACCCAGGGTCGAGGCCAGGAAGCAAAGTTGGTGTCTTACACACTTCTCTGCTGCTTCTGTAGGACTGCCGCCCTCTGTTAAAAGTAGAATAAATAAAAATATAGTACACAGTAATACTAAGTTTAACAATGACATAAAAATAGTGTCAGTGCCTCGTCCTCCCATTGTACAACTAGCACAAAATTTAAAAACTTTTAATCAAAATGACCTCATAAAAATACAAACTGGCAATTATTTAGAACCAAAAAATAGGACAATCAGATGTGGATTATTAAATATACGATCACTCCACATATTCTGTCTCACTGAGATTTGGTTACGGGATGAAGAGTATGTTAGTTTAAATGAATCAACTCCGTCTGGTTATATTAACTATCATGTTCCTCGAGGCACAGGCCGAGGAGGAGAAGTGGCAGCAATCTACCAATCCAGTCTTCAGATTAACCCCAAACCTAAATCTATCTATAGCTCATTTGAGAGTCTCACTCTCAGCCTGTCTCACCAAAACTGGAAGTCAGAAAAGCCAGTTTTATTAGTTGTTGTGTATCACCCACCTGCTGCTGCTTACTCAGAGTTCCTGTCTGAGATTTCTGACTTCTTATCTAGTTTAGTGCTCAATACAGATAAAGTCATCCAGCATTAATAAATCTAACCCAACTACATGTCTCTTAGACCCCATCCAAACTAAGCTCCTCAAGGATGTTTTTCCCTTGATTGGCGTTTCCTTCTTAGATCAGATCAACTTGTCTTTAACAACAGGTTATGTACTACAGGCGTTTAAGACTGCTGTTATCAGACCTTTCAACTATAGGCTGATATTCAACCTCCCATTTTTGTCAAAAATACTTGAAAGAGTGGTTGCAAATCAGTTAACTGATCATCTACACAGGTGTCTGTTTGAAGTGTTTCAGTCTGGTTTCAGAGCGCATTACAGCACAGAAACAGCACTGGTTAAAGTTACAAATGACCTCCTCATGGCATCAGACTGCAGGCTTGTCTCCATACTTGTTCTACTGGATCTCAGTGCTGCTTTTGACACTGTAGATCACAGCATTTATTACACAGATTAGAACACAATCTGTGCACAACACTCGGTAATATTGTTAAGATTAGGAGCATCCTCTCTCAGAGTGATGCTGAATAACTTGTCCATGCTTTTGTTACTTCGAGGCTGGACTACTGCAACTCACTATTGTCAGGATGTCCAAATTACTCTGTTAATAGCCTGCAGCTGATCCAGAATGCAGCAGCTGGAGTTTTAACAGGAATCAGTAAAAGGGATCATATCTCCCCCATCTTAGTTTCTCTTCACTGGCTCCCTGTAAAATTCAGAATAGACTTTAAAATTCTCTTACTTACATATAAGGCCCTAAATGGACTAGCCCCATCATACCTGCAGGATCTAATAGTCCCATATATTCCCAATAGAACACTCAGATCAGTGCAGGTTTACTTACAGTTCCCAGAATTCATAAAAGTAGAACGGGAGGACGAGCCTTTAGCTATCAGGCACCCCTGCTGTGGAACCAGTTGCCAATCTGGGTTCGACAGGCAGACACCACTTCCACTTTTAAGACTAGACTTAAAACCTTTCTGTTTATTAAAGCATATAGTTAGCCTCAAACGAAGTGTATAGGGCTGGTAAGCATAGTTACACTCACCTCTTGATATATAGCCACAGGTAGAATAGGTCTGACTAACTGTTAATCTTTAAATCTCTATCATAGCTAAGCTGCTATAGGCCTATGCTGCCGGGGGACACAAGCATGATCCACCGAGCAGTTCCCCCACCTCCCCAATATCACCACCATCTCTACTCCCCCACCTCCTCTCATCTTCTTCCTCTCCCCTCCTCTCCTCTCATCAGATCAACATATCAACATATAATTCCTTATTTTATGTCACTAACTGTGTGTCCAGTTTTCCTCGTAGTTTTGTGTCTCTCCTTCCTTTTCTTTCTCTCTCTGTATCTTTCTGCAGGTCTCTCTCCATCCAGATCTACATGTTGAACTGCATCTGAACTGTTCTCTCTTGCAAGCCAGGTCCTGCTCAAGGTTTCTTCCTGTTAAAGGGGGTTTTTCCTTGCCACTGTCTACTTGTTCTGGGTCTCTGTAAAGCATCTAGAAACAATTTTGATGGTATAAGGTGCTATATAAATAAATAAATTGAAATTGTTAGTGCGCTAAAGTGTTGTTTCAAAATATTAAATATCACATGGGGGTTTGCAGTGTGGTCAATAGATGTGTTGTTGTGCTTTATTCTCACCACATCCCCTGCTTTGCTCATAAGCCTTGTCAGGACTTGACAGAGTCATGAGATTTTCCCATGTACTGTGAATCTGTCTGAACTATTACCCCTGAATATGGGAGGCTCCTTTGCATCCGACTGCATGACAACGGTGACGTTCGACAATGTCGTCTCTGAGGGCTGCACAGGAGTACCGGTGTTGTGTGTGCTCCTGTCAGATTGCAGCTTAGCTGTAATGGATTCACCCAGCCTTTCAGCCAAATGCTCAAGGACTGAGCCCAAGTCCGGACTCTGCTCGACCTGACCATCCATATAACGTGTAGAGGTAAGCTGTGGGGTGTGTAATGCTGTAACACTGGGCTCTGGTGTTCTGGACTCTAGGGACTGAATGAACAAACCTCAGTCACACTATATACAGAAAAGAACATGAAAGAGAGAAAAAAAACAATAAAATGAAATCTTATTGGATAAATAGCCAAAACAGAAAACAGCAGATCTGGCTAATAACATCAAACAGCAATCAATTGCACAGCAGTAAATCACTCTCTAAAATGCTGTCAGATTGACAATGTTCCAGGAAATACCTGACTATGGTAAGGGGTGAGAGAACGCAACTTCCCACGGCGAACGAGCTGATGTCTGTCAAGTTTGGTCGGTGTCGCCGACGCAAAAAGAGCTGAACCCCGATGCAGAGTCAAAAGAGCAGGCAGGCAGGCAGGCAGATCCAAGCAAAAGTCTTTAATTAAATGAAACTGAACTCAAAAAACACACACACTTACTGTGGCTTAGGCAGAACAAAAGATCATGGCAAAAGCTCCAGACAAATACAAAGCATAGCATGGCAAGGCAAGGCAAAAAGATCCTGACATGACGTGGGGGATAAACACAGACGCTCTGACAATGGTGACTGGGAAGACAAGGACTAAATAGACAAGACAACGAGACACAGGTGACACACATCAGGAGGGAAAAAGCAATCAGGAAAACTAAAGCAAAGCTACATGAAAACAGGACACACAGGGGAAGAGACACTTTCAAAATAAAACAGGACATGACAAAAACCTTGAACATAATACATGGAAGCACAAGACAAACATGGAACATGGCACATAGACAGAAATCAAAAGACAAAGCATAAGCAAAAAACACCAGGCATGACAGAACCCCCCCCTTAAGGGACAGATCCCAGATGTCCCTAAACCAAGAAAAACAAAGTCAGTGCTTCAGCCCCGGTGTAGGGCATTGGCCCGACCGGAAATCTTGGGCAGGCGGCCCCAGTTCAACACCCATGTGGGGCTTGATGAGTCAGGGGGTCTGCCCAAATGCTGGGCCAGGACATAACATGAGGCCTCAGGCGGTCTGCCCGAATGCTGGATCGGAACCAAGGGCTGAACCATGAACCGCCTCTGTGGTATCCTGACGAGGCGTGAAGACCTGACGAGACGTGGAGACTTGGCGACCTGACGTGGAGACTTGGCGAGACGTGGAGACTTGGCGGCAAGATGTGGTGACCTGACGAGACGTGGTGACCTGACGAGACGTGGTGACTTGGCGGCAAGACATGGTGACCTGACGAGACGTGGAGACTTGGCGGCATGACGTGGTGACCTGACTAGACGTGGAGACTTGGCGAGACGTGGAGACCTGGTGACCAGACGTGGTGACCTGACGAGACATGGAGACCTGGCGGCAAGACGTGGTGACCTGACGAGACACAGAGACTTGGCGGCAAGACGTGGTGACCTGACGAGACGTGAAGATCTGGTGACTAGACGTGGCGACTTGGAGACCTGACGAGGAGACCTGGTGAGACGAGGCGTGAAGGCAGACAGACCCAGACCTGGAACAGTGGGCTGTGGTCCATCAGCTGAAGCATGGAGCCCTGGCGTAGCTTGGGGTGCTGGTGGACCCAGACCTGGAACAGGGGGCTGCGGCCCATCAGCTGAAGCATGGAGCCCTGGCGTAGCTTGGGGTGCTGGTGGTCCCAGACCTGGAACAGTGGGCTGCGGTCCATCAGCTGAAGCATGGGGCCCTGGCGTAGCTTGGGGTGCTGGTGGTCCCAGACCTGGAACAGTGGGCTGCGGTCCATCAGCTGAAGCATGGGGCCCTGGCGTAGCTTGGGGTGCTGGTGGACCCAGACCTGGAACAGTGGGCTGCGGTCCATCAGCTGAAGCATGGGGCCCTGGCGTAGCTTGGGGTGCTGGTGGACTCAGACCTGAAACAGTGGGCTGCGGTCCATCAGCTGAAGCAGGGTGCCCTGGCGTTGCTTGGGGTGCTGGTGGACCCAGCCCGGGAACAGTTGAGGCGAGGAGAGCGGAGACGGCAGACAGTCGCTCCGTCAGGGTCTGGAATATGGCGTCGATCTCCGCGACGGTTGGCGGCTCGATCCGCGGACTCCGCCCCGGCAGCAGGGAGCCTGTTGCTGGATGCAGGCCTCCCTGGGGCCTGAAGCGGCGCATCTGCTCCTCCCAGAGTTCCACCAGATTGGGAGGCCGGGCCGCCATTCCGGTGCCCGCATTAGGAGACTCTACGGGGTTCATGTTTGGTCAGAGCGTTCTGTCAAGTTTGGTCGGTGTCGCCGACGCAAAAAGAGCTGAACCCCGATGCAGAGTCAAAAGAGCAGGCAGGCAGGCAGGCAGATCCAAGCAAAAGTCTTTAATTAAACGAAACTGAACTCAAAAAACACACACACTTACTGTGGCTTAGGCAGAACAAAAGATCATGGCAAAAACTCCAGACAAATACAAAGCATAGCATGGCAAGGCAAGGCAAAAAGATCCTGACATGACGTGGGGGATAAACACAGACGCTCTGACAATGGTGACTGGGAAGACAAGGACTAAACAGACAAGACAACGAGACACAGGTGACACACATCAGGAGGGAAAAAGCAATCAGGAAAACTAAAGCAAAGCTACATGAAAACAGGACACACAGGGGAAGAGACACTTTCAAAATAAAACAGGACATGACAAAAACCTTGAACATAATACATGGAAGCACAAGACAAACATGGAACATGGCACATAGACAGAAATCAAAAGACAAAGCATAAGCAAAATACACCAGGCATGACAATGTCGATGTCTAGACCAATCCTTGAAAGGTCGCGGCACCATTGTAACGGGTGTGTCTTTTCTCTAACTGTTTCCAATCAGGTGAGATGCACAATCGTTAACCCATATATATTCTGCGTTGTGTTCTGTGTTGTGTTGGTTGAAGGAAGGACCCGGACCACGACCAGCTGCAGGTTGCTCTTTTAATTAAGGCAGGATGATGTATTTGTCTGTACAAATCAACAGAAAAACACATAAGGCTCCGTAAGATGCAGTCTCCTCCACATAGCATACAGGTCTCAAGCTCCTCCTCTCAGCTAGCCTGGTGCGAACTGAGAGAAGCACCGGAATGATGGCTCAAAGCCTGCAACCTCTTACAGTGACAGTACAAGTACTAACACTCTAACAGTCTCAGGCATAAATATAAATAATAGGCAATAAAACACGTTTTAAACATATAGAAAACAATATTTATCAGAATTTGGTGATAGTTCAAACATAAAAATACAGATATAATTTCAACATAGTTACACTAACATAACAAAATTTTAAAAGGCTGAAAGACAGATCTGCAGCCAAATTGTGCTTTTCGGTTGCTATAACATCCATCCATCCATCCATCTTCTTCCGCTTTATCCGGGACCGGGTCGCGGGGGCAGCAGCTTGAGCAGGGATGCCCAGACTTCCCTCTCCCCAGACACTTCCTCCAGCTCTTCCGGGTGGACCCCAAGGCGTTCCCAGGCCAGCTGAGTGACATAGTCCCTCCAGCGTGTCCTGGGTCTTCCTCGGGGCCTCCTCCCGGAGGGGCATGCCCGGAACACCTCCCCAGGAAGGCGTCCAGGGGGCATCCGGAACAAATGCCCGAGCCACCTCAACTGGCTCCTTTCGATGTGGAGGAGCAGCGGCTCTACTCCGAGCTCCTCCCGGGTGACAGAGCTCCTCACCCTATCCCTAAGGGAGCGCCCCGCCACCCTGCGAAGAAAGCTCATTTCAGCCGCTTGTATCCGAGATCTCGTTCTTTCAGTCATGAGCCAAAGTTCATGAACATAGGTGAGGGTAGGAACGTAGATTGACTGACGACGGACCGAAACAACAACTGCATTACTGATGTCGCTGCACCGATCCGCCTGTCAATCTCACGCTCCCTGTGCAAAGGACCCCGGACCCCATACTCCCAGAGCACCTCCCACAGGATGCCACGGGGAACACGGTCGAATGCCTTCTCCAAGTCCACAAAACACATGTGGACCGGTTGGGCAAACTCCCATGAACCCTCAAGCACCCTGCGGAGGGTGTAGAGCTGGTCCAGTGTTCCACGACCGGGACGAAAACCGCATTGTTCCTCTTGGATCCGAGGTTCGACTATCGGCCGGATTCTCCTCTCCAGTACCCTGGCATAGACTTTCCCGGGGAGGCTGAGGAGTGTGATCCCTCTATAATTGGAGCACACTCTCCGGTCCCCCTTCTTAAAAAGAGGGACCACCACCCCGGGCCAGTCCAAGGGCACTGTCCCCGACTGCCATGCGATGCTGCAGAGTCGTGTCAACCAAGACAGCCCCACAACATCCAGAGCCTTAAGGTACCCAGGACGAATCTCATCCACACCCGGTGCTCTGCCACCAAGGAGCTTCCCAACTACCTCAGTGACTTCAGCTTGGGCAATGTATGGACCCGCCTCAAGGTCCTCAGCCTCTGCTTCCATAACGGAAAACACGTCAGCAGGATTGAGGAGATCCTCGAAGTATTCCTTCCACCTTCCGACAATATCCCCAGTCGAAGTCAGCAGCCCCCCACTTCCACTGTAAACAGTATTAGCAGGGCACTGCTTCCCCCTCCTGAGGCGCCGGATGGTTTGCCAGAATTTCCTCGAGGCCGACCAATAGTCCTCCTCCATGGCCTCCCCACTCTTCCCAGACCCGAGTTTTTGCCTCCGCAACCGCCCGGGCTGCTGCACGCTTGGCCCTCCGATACCCGTCAGCTGCCTCGGGAGTCCCACAAGCCAACCAAGAGAGTTTGGGGAAGCAGTGGTTTCTGCTATTCTTCCTGGGACTCTCTCCTGCGTTGGGTAACGTATTGCGTATTGCGTCACTTCCTGTTCTCGCACTACTCATTCACTTGCTAGCGTTTGGTGTTCGGTGGTATTGGTGTACTTGAGTCGACATATTTTGTGTTAGCTTTTACTGTGGTTGGTTCTTACATATAAGTACACAAGCACTTTAGGAAAAGTTTATTAACCGCACGATCATCTAGATTCTTTCCTTTTCCGATCCCCGTCCTGTTTGTCGTTGAGCTTAGCTTAGTGCTAACATGGCTTCTTCCACTCACTCTCCCTCTGCCTCTCCCTCTCCCTTCTTCTGTAAGGTGTGTGAAATGTTTAGCTATTCCTCTGCCTCCTTTAGTGAGAGTGAGATGTGTAGAAAGTGTAGTTTATTCACAGCTTTGGAGGCGAGGCTAAGTGAGTTAGAGGCCCGGCTTCGTACTGTAGATCACAGTCCATTAGTCCCGACAGCTAGCCAGCAGCAGTTAGCCTGTGCGGACCGGCCTATTTTAGCTACTTTAGCTGATGTCAGCCGCCCCCCGGCAGCCCCCGAGCAGCCGGGAAGTCAGGGAGGTTGGGTGGCGGTTCGAAAGAAGCGTAGTCCAAAACAAAGGCCCGTGGTTCACCACCAACCGCTTCATGTATCTAACCGCTTTTCCCCACTCAGCGACACACCCGCTGAGAAACCGACCCTGGTTATTGGCGATTCTGTTTTGCGATATGTGAAGCCGACACCAGCAACCATAGTCAAATGCATCCCGGGGGCCAGAGCGGGCGACATAGAGGGCAATTTAAAGCTGCTGGTGAGAGATAAGAGTAAATATGGTAAGATTATAATTCACGTCGGCGCTAATGACACTCGACTACGCCAGTCGGAGGTCACCAAAGTCAATATTGAGTCGGTGTGTAATTTGGCAAAAACCATGTCGGACTCCGTAGCATTCTCTGGTCCCCTCCCGAATCTGACCAGTGATGATATGTTTAGCCGCATGTCATCGCTCCGTCGCTGGCTGTCACGGTGGTGTCCGGAAAACAACGTGGCCTTTATAGATAACTGGGAGACTTTCTGGGGAAAACCTGGCCTCATTAGCAGAGACGGCGATCATCCCACTTGGGATGGTGCGGCTCTTATTTCTACCAATATGGCCAAGTTTATTAGACAACCAACACCCTGACAACCCAGGGTCGAGGCCAGGAAGCAGAGTCGCTGTCTTACACACTTCTCTGCTGCTTCTGTAGGACTGCTGCCCTCCGTTAAAATTAGAATAAATAAAAATATAAATTCACACAGTAATACTAAGATTAATAATCCCATAGAAATAGTGTCAGTGCCTCGTCCTCCCATAGTCCAACCAGCACAAAACTTAAGAAGTGTTAATCATAATAACCTCATAAAAATACAAACTAGCAAATATTTAGAGCCAAAAAATAGGACAGTCAGATGTGGATTATTAAATATACGATCCCTCCACTCTAAATCCCTCCTAGTCAGTGATCTAATTATTGATCATCAGTCTGATATATTCTGCCTCACTGAGACTTGGTTACGGGATGAAGAATATGTTAGTTTAAATGAATCAACTCCATCCGGTTATATTAACTATCATGTTCCTCGAGCCACAGGCCGAGGAGGAGGAGTGGCAGCAATCTACCACTCCAGTCTTCAGATTAATCCCAAACCTAAATCCATCTATAGCTCATTTGAGAGTCTCACTCTCAGTCTGTCTCACCAAAACTGGAAGTCAGAAAAGCCAGTTTTATTAGTTGTTGTGTATCGCCCACCTGCTGCTGCTTACTCAGAGTTCCTGTCTGAGTTTTCTGACTTCTTATCTAGTTTAGTGCTCAGCACAGATAAAGTCATTATAGCAGGTGACTTCAACATTCATATGGATGTTGACTCTGACAGTCTTAAAACAGCCTTTAGTTCACTCTTAGATTCAATAGGTTTCCTTCAGATAGTGAATGAACCAACACACTGTCACAATCACACACTCGATCTGGTTCTCACCTATGGCCTAGAAACTAAGAACCTGTCAGTTGCCCCTCAAAACCTCCTCCTTTCAGACCATTCGCTTGTAGTTTTTGAACTAACTTTAGAAGACTTTACAGCACACAACAAAAAGGTCTATTACAGCAGATGCCTCTCTGAAGATAGTGTAGACAGATTTAGGGATGAAATCCCATCACAGCTCCCCTCAGCTCCATGTACCAGTACAACAGACCGTACTGATTTAAACGTTACTCCTGCAGTAATTGATTCCTTTGTCAACAACACTGCAGCCACGTTGCACACAGTTTTAGATATGGTTGCCCCACTGAGAAAGAAGGTTAGAAATCATAGGAGGCTAGCTCCTTGGTATAATTCAAATTTAAGAACACTTAAACAAACATCAAGATGGATGGAGAGGAAGTGGTACTCCTCCAAATCAGCTGAATCCCAGAGGGCCTGGAAAGACAGTCTATTGACATACAAAAAGGCCCTTCGTGAAGCCAGAACTGCCTATTATTCAACATTAATAGAGAAAAACAAGAACAACCCACGTTTTCTCTTTAACACTGTAGCCAGGCTGACCAAGAGTCACAGCTCTGTTGAACCTTGTATTCCTGCAGCTCTTAGCAGTGAAGACTTCATGAGTTTCTTCACCAATAAAATCAATAACATTAGAGAAATAATCAATAAAGATCTTCCCAGAATAGCCAATATAGTGCCATCTCTAGTAATCTCTTTTAATCCTACTCCTAATCCTACATCTCTGGACAGGTTCCTGCCCATAGACCTCCCCGAGCTGACCTCCAGCATTAACAAATCTAACCCAACTACATGTCTCTTAGACCCCATCCCAACTAAGCTCCTCAAGGACGTCTTTCCCTTGATTGGCGTTTCCCTCTTAGATCAGATAAACTTATCCTTAACAACAGGTTATGTACCACAGGCGTTTAAAACCGCTGTTATCAGACCTTTACTTAAAAAACCTTCACTTGACCCAGACATCTTAGCAAACTATAGGCCGATATCCAACCTCCCGTTCTTATCTAAAATACTCGAAAGAGTGGTTGCAAATCAGTTGATTGATCACCTACACAGGTACAGTCTCTTTGAGATGTTTCAGTCTGGTTTTAGAGCCCATCACAGCACAGAAACAGCACTGGTTAAAGTCACAAATGACCTCCTCATGGCATCAGACCGCGGGCTTGTCTCCATACTTGTTTTGCTAGATCTCAGTGCTGCTTTCGACACTGTAGATCACAGCATTTTATTACACAGATTAGAACATGAGACTAGGATCACAGGGACTGCGCTATGCTGGTTCAAATCATATTTAACAGATAGATTTCACTTTGCTCAAGTTAATAATGCTTCCTCTTCATATGTAAGGGTTAGCCTCGGTGTTCCACAAGGTTCAGTGCTTGGGCCGATCCTGTTCACCTTATACATGCTCCCTCTAGGAAATATTATTCAGAAACATGGCATAAACTTTCATTGTTATGCTGATGACACTCAGCTGTACTTATCCTTAAAGCCTGAAGAAACAGAGCCGTTAGCCAGACTCCAGGCATGTCTTAAGGACATAAAGGACTGGATGACCTCCAATTTTTTATTATTAAACTCAGACAAAACTGAGATCATTGTTCTAGGCCCCAAACACCTTAGAAATAGAATAGCTGATAATATTCTCTCTCTGGATGGCATTACTTTGGCCTCCAGTACGACTGCAAGGAACCTCGGCGTTATCTTTGATCAAGACGTGTCATTTATTCATCACATTAAACAGACCTCTAAGACCGCCTTCTTTCACCTCCGTAATATCGCTAAGATTAGGAGTGTCCTCTCTCAGAGTGATGCTGAAAAACTTGTTCATGCTTTTGTTACTTCTAGGCTGGACTACTGCAACTCACTATTGTCAGGATGTCCAAATTATTCTATTAATAACCTGCAGCTGATCCAAAATGCAGCAGCTAGAGTTTTAACAGGAATCAGTAAAAGGGATCATATCTCCCCCATCTTAGCTTCTCTTCACTGGCTTCCGGTAAAATTCAGAATAGACTTTAAAATTCTCCTACTTACATATAAGGCCCTAAATGGACTCGCCCCATCATACCTGCAGGATCTAATAGTCCCATATATTCCCAATAGAACACTCAGATCACAGAGTGCAGGTTTACTTACAGTTCCCAGAATTTATAAAAGTAGAACGGGAGGACGAGCCTTTAGCTATCAGGCACCCCTGCTGTGGAACCAGTTGCCAATCTGGGTTCGACAGGCAGACACCACCTCCACTTTTAAGACTAAACTTAAAACCTTTCTGTTTAGTAAAGCATATAGTTAGCACCAAATAAAGTGTGTAGGGCTGGTAGGCATAGTTTCACCCACCTCATGATAAATAGCCACAGGTAGAATAGGTCTGACTAACTGTTAATCTTTAAATCTCTATCTTAGCTAAGCTGCTATAGGCCTATGCTGCCGGGGGACACAAACATGATCCACCAAGCAGTTTCCCCTCCTCCTTTTCCTCTTCTATCCTCTCCCCTCGTCAGATTAACATGCAGTTCATTATTTTATGTCACTAACTGTGTGTCCAGTGCTCCTCGTAGTCTTGTGTCTCTCCCTCCCTCCCTCTCTCTCTCTCTCTCTCTCTCTCTCTCTCTCTCTCTCTGTATCTTTCCGCAGGTATCTCTCCATCCAGATCTTCAAGTTGAACTGTAGCCGGCTCTATGACCAACCCAATGTGTATTGTTGACATCTGCCTGTCATTCCTCTATGTACCGACTATGGGCGGGGTGGTTCTCCCTACGGGCCGAAATTGAACTGATAGGATAGTGATTCTCAACATCACATAAAAAAAGAATACATGAATGTTACAGCAGTTCATTATAATTTTCAATACTATAAATTTCCTATAACTTGTGAAATGTTAAAATCATATTGAGGTGGTAGCAAAAAGTGAAACTAAACAGTTGAGATTTTGTTTTGCTTATCTTTTTAGTAATGTCATTTCTCATGTTGCAAATTGCTTTCCTGCCTGTACAACATCCATTGCACATCTGCCCGTCCTGGGTGAGGGATCCCTCCTCTGTTGCTCACCCTGAGGTTTCTTCCATTTTTTCCTGTTAAAGGTTTTTCTGGGAGTTTTTCCTTAGTCGATGTGAGGGTCAAAGGGCAGAGGATGTTGCTGATGTTATGTTAAGCCCTTTGAGACAAACTGCTTGTAAAAATGGGCTATACAAATAAAGTTGACTTGACTTGACTTGACTTGACCATGCTCGATAGGACTCCTTCTTCAGCTTGACGGCATCCCTTACTTCCGGTGTCCACCACCGGGTTCGGGGACGGGCACCAGAGACCTTACGGCCACAGCTCCGAGCACCAGCTTCCACAATGGAGGTGGAAAACATGGTCCACTCGGACTCAATGTCCCCAGCCTCCCTCGGAATCTGGTCAAAGTTCTCCCGGAGGTGTGAGTTGAAAACCCCTCTGACGGAGGGTTCCGCCAGACGTTCCCAGCAGACCCTCACAACACGTTTGGGTCTGCCAAGTCTGTCCGGCTTCCTCCTCCACCAGCGGATCCAACTCACCACCAGGTGGTGATCGGTGGACAACTCAGCCCCTCTCTTCACCCGAGTGTCCAAAACATATGGCCGAAGGCCAGATGACACAACCACAAAGTCGATCATTGACCTCCGGCCCAGGGTATCCTGGTGCCATGTGCACCGATGGACATCCTTATGCTTGAACATGGTGTTCGTTATGGACAAACTGTGACTAGCACAGAAGTCTAGCAACAGAACACCACTCGGATTCAGATCAGGGAGGCCGTTCCTCCCAATCACGCCCCTGCAGGTATCTCTGTCGTCGCCCACGTGGGCATTGAAGTCCCCCAGTAGAATTATGGAGTCCCCGGTCGGAGCACATTCCAGTACCCTTCCCAGGGACTCCAAGAAAGCCGGGTACTCTGCACTGCCGTTCGGCCCATAGGCCGAAACAACAGTGAGAGACCTATCCCCAACCCGAAGGCGTAGGGAAGCGACTCTCTCGTTCACCAGGGAAAACTCCAACACATGGCGGCTAAGCTGGGGGGCTATGAGCAAGCCCACACCAGCTCGCCGCCTCACACCATGGGCAAGAGACCAGCCTCTCTCCAGGAGTTGGGTTCCAGAGCCCAGGCTGTGCGTGGAAGTGAGCCCGACTATCTCTAGCCGGTACCACTATTTCCCGCACGAGCTCGGGCTCTTTCCCCCCCCAGTGAGGTGACATTCCATGTCCCCATAGCCAGAGTTTTTGTCCGGGATTTGGGTCGCCAGGACCCCCGTCCACAGCTGTCGCCCAAACCACATTGCACCGGCCCCTTCTGAACCCTCTCGCGGGTGGTGGGCCTACAAGAGAGCGGGCCCACGTCGCTTATTCGGGCTGTACCCGACCGGGTCCCATGGGCGGATGCGAATTTTCTCAGCAATATTCTTACTGCCATTGAGAAGTAAGAATATTGATAAAAGCCGTTCAGCAGGCCGTTCAGCAGAAAATCGAGGCAGATCTTGGTGTGCAAGTGAGTTTGACGAGTATACGCCATGCTCACAGACAAATGGGTTGGAAATTCGGCAAGAGTCGTTTCTGCCCAATGCTGAAGGAGCGCAACAAAGAGGCTAGGCTGCAGCTTGCTTCCCAGTGGAGGGCGTCGGGGGAGAGGTGGCATAATGTGCTTTTCACGGACAAAACTACGGTCCCATTGGAGCATTACTCAAGGCAAAGTTTCCACAGAAAGGACAACTTTGTTGCCAAACCGCAACCAAAACACCCCTTAAAGCTTCATGTTTAGGGGATGATTTCCCCCTTTTTTAATGGATCAGGTCCCTGTGTCATCTTCGAGGGAATAATGGACAGAACTTATTTCGAGGAGACCATCATTAAGAAATTTGCAGCACCATACATCCGGAACTATTTTGGGTCGGACCATCGCTTTTTCCAGGACAATGATCCAAAGGACACCACCGCTGCAGCTTGCCTTGCATCTGAGGGCATCAACTGGGTGAAAAGTCCAGCAGAGTCACCAGACTTGAATCCTATCGAGTTAGTTTGGCACTCAATGAAAGACTACATCTGCAAAGAGGCAAAGACGGGCACAAAACAGGAGCTTGTTCAGGCCATACATGTGTTTTGGAACACGAGACTGACCGTGGATTTCTGCAGTAGACTTATTGCAGGTTTATCTAAGGTCACAAGGCTGGTTATCGAGAACAAAAGAGGGAATGAGAACGAATAAATAAATACAAATAACAAATAATGTCCCCTGATATGCATGTCACTGCTCTGCGTCCTCACATACAGTGACCAAGTAGTGCAAAACGACTTAGACATGATGACTTCGAACTTGATTCAGTGCAGCTTTCAGAAAAAGTGAAACTGTCTCAGTAACGCTGAAGGATTAACAGAGCGGTTACAACACAATCTGGCTGCAGTCTATTTGAAAATGCAAACTATTCTCCGTGCATCACAGAAGGCACCACAGGATATCATTGACCTTACAGATCAGTCGTTTTCACTATCATAACCCAAAAATTGCACAAAGAATGTGTGGTTTATTGGGCGTTAGCTAACTGGCCAGTTAAGAACGACTCAGCCCTCCACTCTACTCAGATGGCCCTTCTGTGCAGTTCAGATGATGTATGACACTTTGGATATGGAAAACCTTGGAGTTTTTGCACCTCTCGTGAGTGACATAAAACTCATGGAAACTCTGTTCTCATTGGCTACATTTTTTGAGGGGGTAAACCTAAAGAAATATGAAAACAATAATAATGATAATTTACCTTGACATCTCTCATACAAGTTACTGTACACTCTAATTTGCATATTCTGGAACACCAGCCAGTTCATATCATCAAAGCACATTCCGGGTTCTGTTTGCCAGAACACGTTCCTTTGATCCCTGAGAGAGCTCACACACGCATGTTGGATCCACATTCACTTGTTACTGGAAGTTATCAGATTTGAAATTTCTGTAATATCATCATGGCAAATAACAACTCTGAACCCCTGAGCGACACTAAGAAGGAATCGCTCAAGAAGAACTTGAAGAGAAAAGTCAGAGAAGGTGAAGATGGACTCTCAAAGACAAAGAGGAGAAGACTGAACTACAACCAGGCTGAGAAGGAATCAGGATCGGCCTCGTCTGCGGACACTGGCAATGGTAAGCGAATCATGTGAAGTTAGCGTTCAACATCATTAGTTAAATGTCAAACCTGAACAAACAAAACCAAACCTACATTCACAGAGAAAGACCATGAGACCGAGTGAAAAATGATTTTTAATGTCTCAGCTTTAGAGGGTTTTGATGCGGCTATTTTCAGTTTGGAAGGGAGCAGGCGAACTGTTTTCCCTTTGCCTCAGGAGTCTTTATGCTAACCTAATAACAGCTCAAGCATGCATTGGGATGCGTATTTCCCGAAATGACGAAATATTTCTTTAACTAACAGATGTTGGAAAAGAAAATTAGTTTGTTATTTTGGAAGTCACTGAATGACAAAGATGGACTTATTTTCTCCATTAGTGACTGGTCATTAACCTGGTGGTCCTCTTTTTCTCTTCTCCTTTGAAGGGAGCAGCAGCACACAGTCCAGTAGGTGCGGTACAACAGTGGAGGATGTGAGCAAGAGGACTGGAAAGAGGAAGGCTGCCGCTGATGAAGAAGAACCCTGCGCAAAGAGAAGGAAGGGCCGGCCAACCATGAAGGATTTGATAGATTCCCGAAGAGGTAAGTAGTAATTAACATAAGCTTTGACTTCATGTTAATGTGCAATACAAAACAGTCACATTAATGGTCACACTGATGCCCTGATTTGGAAACACAGTGTAATGTTATGTACAGGTGGTTTTGAGTTTTTGCCCAAGCCTTTTGTAGCCCCTATAGCAGCATGTTTGAGCTGTGCTCCTGGCATCAAATTCATTATAAACATGTATGCACAAAAGTCACTGCTCATAAATATATAGTTTTCAAACTGTTTTCAGTGGAGTATATGCCAGAAAGGATGAGCAAGTTGTCACATTTTGTTTCCTTTGTTCCACACGGCGGCCCATCTTTTTCAGAATCACTCTAGAAAGGATTAATTTTAGAGCTTTTTTAATGTGTAACTGATGCTCCTGGCAACTAAACAAAACATGTGTTTGTCTGTTTAGCTGAATTTGAGGCCAAATACCAGCAGGAGAATCATCTCGGTGAAGGAGGCTGTGGATGTGTGTTTGCTGGCTACCGCAAAGAAGATCGTTTACCTGTGAGTATGATACACACATTGTGAAACATACATTTACACACATTCACTCATACACACACTCACTCATATGTACACACACACAGTCTGATCAGGAAGTGCTAACCAAAGTGCCATTTGTGTCTTGTAGGTTGCCATCAAACACATAGCAAAAGACAAAGTGTTGTGCAAAGAGGTAAGTGAGCAACACCAAACAGGACGCTGCACTCAGCCCAGTGAATGTGTGTTTGATGAATCACGCTTTTCTCTAAATCTGTGGAGCTTCTCCTTCTCTTACACTGTTTTTGCTTCAACGTTTCAGAGACGAAATGGGAAAGAACTCTCAGCTGAGGTGGCTGTGATGTTAAAACTCCAAGCTGGAAGAACTGGATTAATGGAGGAATCAGCACCCGTGTCACTCCTGGACTGGTATGATCTGGACCAGGAGCTGATCCTGGTGCTGGAAAGACCAATGCCATGTATGGACCTTTTAAATTACATCAGGACAAACAGAGACCACTTACAGGAGGACAAGGCAAAGGTAAGCTGCTTGAGCGTGTATGTGTGTGTGTGTGTGTGTGTGTGTGTGTGTTTCAAACAAGAACTTAATGACTTGTGACTTACCTGTAACATACTGTAACATATAGCTATTGCCACAGGTTCTCCTTGTGTTTCTTATTAGCACCTCTTTGTGCCACAAGTGGACTGTGCTGCCCATTTGTCTCGGTATCTAAAACCATGTCACCTTTTCCATCATGTCTGTGGAAAATATTCTGGTTTTCCACAGTGGAAACACAAGGAAGAACCTAAAACCAAAGCCCTACATGTTCTTACAGCTTTATGTTGTAGGAGGCTCCATATCTCTGATGGAGTAAGAAGCAACCTGTGTAGGCTCTCAGACAGGTTGGAAGCAATCTGGTTTGGATGACAAAACAAACTGAAATTATGACCATCTCTGATGGACATTTTTTGGGTGTCTGTGGGTTTGAAATGTTGCTAATCAAAAGTTTTGTCCTGCTGTTGTTTGTTGTCAGCTTTGAATCACAGCAGTTAAGCCAAAGTTAACCCAAACCCCACAGCCATGAAACAAACTGTTGAACCTCCTCACAGTCCGTCTCCCCACTCCGATCCCTCACTTTTCTATTCGTGTCCCTCTCTTTCAGATCATACTTAAACAGTTGGTTGATGCAGCAAATGAACTCGAGGATAAGCGCATCTTTCATCGGGATATCAAACCGGAAAACATCCTGATTGAGACCAGCTCAGATGTGCCGCGTGTTCGTGTCATTGACTTTGGACTGAGCTGTTTCTTCAAGAAAACATCAGTTTACCGTGTCTTCTGTGGTAAGCCATCTGGCTTTTTCTTCTGCCTCTCACTAATTTACCTGCCTGTGACTTTAATGTTTAAAGAAAGACGCTTTTCATCCTCAATTATTATCACTTGTGTGTATTGTAGGTACCCCCCAACACGTCCCTCCGGAGTGGTACAGTCATTATACCTACAGGCCCGGCCCCACCACAGTGTGGCAGATGGGAGTGGTCTTATATGAGCTGCTCCACAGAACAGTCCGATTTGATACCACAAGTTTCCTCAAACATGAGCTGCCAATCAGCGATGAGCTGTCCAGAGGTAAGAAAAATGTACTCATATGCAAACACAGAGCTGTTCATTTCCATTCACCTCCTGAGGAATCACTGTGGCTGTCAGCTCCAACTTTCTCATCTTTCTTTCCCTCCAGATTGCCAGGATTTCTTACAGAAGTGTTTAAACACATCCTACATGCTGCGACCTACCCTGAAGGAGCTCCAGCTTCACCCATGGCTCAGATAAACCAACACTACACTCACACACGAGTTCATGCCAATACAATACATTCACAATACAAGAACTAATTCTGTTCTAGTTTTTCTTCACCAGGACCGTCAGGTTTTCTCCGGGTGCTCCGGTTAGACCAACTACAGTTCCTTTAGGCCCCCCGGCCGTCCGCGGAGAGGAGGATCTCTCTTTGAATTGCCTTTCCCGAGGTTTCTTCCCATTTTTCATCTGGCCTCAAGGTTTTGGGGAGTTTTTCCTCGTCTTCTTAGAGAGCTTGGGCCGGGTCAGGAGCTGCTTATGATTTGTGCTTATGGCGAAAGCCATGTCACATCATAAGGAAAAAAAATGGATACTAATCTATCAACTGGTCATTTTGTGATATTAAACTAGAATAATAATAAAAAAGAAACAACTTAGACTATTACAGTTTCTGAGACTGACTGCAGAACAATAATCCTATCAGATAAAACAGGCTTGTCTAAATGAATGGACAAGACCTAAAATGATGTGTGCTCTCTGCTTATGACAGACCTGGGCAAATTACGGCCCGCGGGCCACATCCGGCCCTTTGTACGTCCCTGTCCGGCTGGTGTGAGGCCAATCATAAACACCACAAATTAAACAATTTTTTTTTAACTTTTATTTTGAAATTTTATTTTGACTACATATACACGTCGTAGACGTAGCGCCTTCACGCGCGTATACACCTGAGTGAGTGAAGGTGATGCTGTTCGCCAGGGTACCCTCAAGATGTCGGCACACCCCATGAAAAGAAAAGTTGATAACGAATGCCATATTTTCAACAAGACATGGACTGCCAAATATTTCTTTACAGAAATTAAAGGTAAAGCAGTGTGCTTAGTCTGTGGTACACAGGTTGCTGTGTTTAAAGAATATAATTTGAATCGCCACTACACGACCAAGCATGAAGATAAATACAGAAACCTGTCTGGTGAAGAGCGTGCAAGGGAGTCTGATGCATTGCTTGCAAAACGACAAACCCAACAAGGATTTTTCACTAAATTTCACACTCCCAGAGATCAGAATCAGAATCAGAATCAGAATTCCTTTATTAATCCCTGGAGGGAAATTCTTGTTTTTACAGACATTGCACATGCAGTATTCCCGACCAAGAAAGGAGAAAAGTGCAGAGTATAAAAAATAGGATAAACTTAATAAAGATAGGATAAACACTAAAACTAAAATCTCAAAGTACAGGTATTTACAAAAAACTGTATTCAAATTTTTAAGAAAATGTAAAATACAGGTATGTGCATGTGTAAAAAGCCAATATGTACATTGTATATATACAGTGAGTGTGTCCGTCACAGTGCTGAGTTTAACAGTTTGATGGCGACAGGCAGGAATGATTTCCTGTGTCGCTCTGTGGTGCATCGTGGGAGTATGAGTCTGCTGCTGAACGAGCTCCTGTAGCCGATCAGCACATTGTGGAGAGGGTGAGAGGGAAAGTCCAGTATAGTTCTTATTTTGGACAACATCCTCCTCTCAGACACCACTGTCAGAGAGTCCAATGCAGCCGTCAGGACAAGTTATGTCATTTCTCATAAAATCGCCAGAAAAAGCAAGGCATTTTCCGACGGAGAGTTTATTAAGGAGTGTTTATTGGACTCTGCTGCGCTGATGTGCCCAGAGAAAAAGGGCGCGTTTGAGAACGTTTCACTCTCCCGACGCACTGTAACGAGGCGGATTGAGGACATCGCGGGAAATTTAGAGCTTCAGCTGAAGAACAGAGCGGCCGACTTTGACTTTTTTTCTCTGGCTTTGGATGAGAGCTGCGATGTATGTGACACCGCCCAGCTGCTCATCTTCTTACGTGGGATAACCGCAGACTTTCAAATCACGGAGGAGTTGGCAGCCATGCAGTCAATAAAAGGGACAACCACAGGTAATGACTTGTTCAGAGAAGTAAATGCATGTATGGACATGTTAGGACTGAAATGGGACAAGCTTGCAGGTGTGACAACAGATGGTTGTCCAAATCTGACCGAGAAAAATGTTGGACTTTTAAAGAGAATGCAGGATAAAGTGACAGAAATGAACCCTGATCAGAAATTGACATTTTTGCATTGTATCATACATCAGGAAGTGTTGTGTAAGACAGTGTTAAAAATGAAACATGTTGTTGATTCTGTCACTAAAATAGTTAACTTCATCAGAGCGAGAGCTTTAAATCACAGACAGTTTGTTGCTTTGTTGGAGGAAAATGAGGCTGAACATGGTGACATAAGCTATCACTGCACTGTTAGGTGGCTCAGCCTTGGCAAGATTCTGAAAAGTGTCTGGGACCTGAGAGACCAGATTCAGGAGTTCTGTGTTCAGAACGGTCATGACGTCTCAGAACTTTCAGATGAAGACTGGTTGGCAGACCTCGGATTCGCTGTGGATGTGACGGCACTAATGAACGAACTTAATGTCAAACTGCAGAGCAAGGGCCTTTTTGTGCATGAGATGTACAGTGCAGTGAAGGCTTTTATGAGAAAACTGCAGCTTCTCTCAAGCCAAGTGAAGGACAACATTCTGACCCACTTGCCAACACTTAAGGAAGCCAAAAGATCAGGCGATCACCTCCAAAAGTACTCAACCATGTTAGAAACATTGCATGCAGAGTTTTCAAGGCGATTTCAAGATTTCAAAACTCTTGAGAGTGAAATGCACATGGTCTCTTCTCCCTTCAACTGCAGTGTGGATGATGCGCCAAGTGAAGTTCAGATGGAACTCATAGATCTGCAGTCTGACACACTTCTGGCAGATCACTTCAAGTCAGTCTCACTGCTGGATTTTTACTCCTCCCTCAAAGAGGAGAACTTTCCACACCTGAGGAAGCATGCTCAGAGGATCCTAGTCCTCTTTGGATCTACCTATCATTGTGAACAGACATTCTCAGTTATGAAGTTCAACAAATCCAAACACAGATCCTCTATGACTGATGACCACCTCTCAGCTGTCCTTCGCATAGCCACTTCAGACATTCTGCCAGATTTCAATGCCCTTGTCAAGCCCAGAACAGACTGGATTATTCTCACTGAAGAGGTAACATGAGGTGGAAAACATTACAAGTTATTGTTTGTGGAGATTAACAAGTTAAAAATAAATTGCACTGGTTCAATGATTGTTTTTCTTATTTAACCAATACACCACAATTTCACATAACCTAATATAAATATTTACAGAGTGCTTTATTCTTCTGATTATCAGTATCAGCTATTCAAAATATTTAATTTGAGCATTTTACAATGAAAGAAAGTTGGTGGCCCTCTGACACAATTCAGGTTTCTCATCCGGCCCCTGATAAAAATTAATTGCCCACCCCTGGCTTATGACTTTACATTGCTTTATGCTTCACTCATGTTGGCATAATGAATAAAAGTTTTTAAAATGTTTTTTTAAAACCCATGTCATCATATTTACTTACTTTCTTCCTATTTACACAAACAGCTTTTTTTTTTCCAAATTGCTATCACAGACCCTGCATACCAATGGTACCACCATGAAACTGTTGAAAGTGAGCAGTCTGATGAAGTACAGTATATTTCGGTCTTCTATAAAATGTCCATATATATCAGAGAAATCCATGGGCCAACCACACTGCACCATTACATGCAAAATGCTGAAGGTAATACATGCAGACACTGCCGAGAACAGAACAGAACCGAGAACCTTCAATCCTGAGGTGTCTTTCTCTCATGACTTGGATGAGTTTCTGCCAATCCCTGTCTTGCACAAGTCGCAATATCCAACCAAAAGAAAATGACTTGTTGCAAAGGAAAGCAACTCTCATTTAATGATGCCTCCACAGCAAGGTCCCAGTCACTCATTCTTGAAAAGCAAAAGTGATTAGAGGCTTTTCGGGGCAGTAAAAAGGCTGTGTAGGATTTTAAGTAATCATTAAGTAATTACAAATTTTAATAGTTATTTGTGACTATTTTTCTGCTGGTGCTCACTTTTTAACAAATATGGTCTCTGAATGAAAAGAAAGTTTTAGCATTTTTATATGCGTTCTCTTCCAAGACGGAAGTAATTTACTCCTTTTCCTGACCTGTTTCACTATAAAACCTAACAGTATATCTTGATAAAAGAAGTAACATAACTTCAGCTTGGAAAAACAGTTGGACTCATGAAAAAAACCTCACTCAGAAATGAATTGCTGTTGTAATAGCTCAGTTGTTTTGAGTGCCTTAATATTTTGGAGCAAGTATAAGTAATGATGGAATAATTCCAGCTCATTCCAGTGACCCATTTTCTTGGAGCTGACTTTATATCATTGCAAAAAAAAAATGTTTATTTCAGTTTATAAACCATCATGAGGTGAATAAGTAAGCTAAAGAAAGCATGTAAACATTTGTTTTATGATCTAGCAAAGTATATTGATTTGTTGTTGATTACATAAAATAAATATTAAAATTTGTTAACCATGATTAATAAATCACGGAAGCAGGCCTATATTTGCAAGCAAAAATGACCGTTTTTGTGTACAGGGCGGGACGGTGGTGCAGTGGTTAGCACTGTCACCTCATAGTAAGAGGGTTCCAGGTTCGAATCCCGGTCTGGGCCCTTCTATGTGGAGTTTGCATGTTCTCCCTGTGCCTGCGTAGGTTTTCTGCGGGTTCTCCGGCTTCCTCCCACAATACCAAAAACATGCACATTAGGTTAACTGGCTACTCTACATTGTCTGTTTTTGTGTGTCACCCCTGATGGATCAGCAGTATAGAAAATGGATCCCCTGTGTCTCCTCTGTGTTAACCCTGTCACATGACCCGTGCTGCTTCAGCGGCTCTGGGAGAGGAAGTGGGAAGCGGATCACCCCGAGTTTTAAACACAGACTGTTAACACAGGACTGCTATCAAAAGACTGGAATTTGCACATGCGGCATAAAATAAAGATTAGTTTCATGTTTGTAAGAGCCTGCATCAGGAAGTGACGTAATGAAGCAAAAGAAATGGGGAGGGATGCTGATGAAAAATAAGATTGACAGCATGCAAAACAAACAAAAAAAAAAAGACAAGAAAACACAGTGATCCGCATACGAGACATTAAACAAAGCTGTAAAACTGAAAACTGAAAAAAAACCCTGAAGTTTTCAAATTTAAAATTAAGACATTCAATATATGGGCAAAGGAAGGGGCAAAATGAGTTGTGGCACTATTCAGCCAACCCCGACCTACTCAAAGAACTGACCATTTTACTATCCTACAAGCACATTTAAAAAAAAAAAAAAAAAAAAAAAAAAAAAGCCATAATAAAGTGAAAAAAATTAAGGGTATTCTGATTCTGACACAAGGCCCTCTGGCTGTGCCACAGGGGTGGGTACAGAACATTCTGAATCAGGTTGGCCAAACTTGGGCATACTCAAAAAATGAGACCGGCAGCAATAGATATACACAAAGTGTTGTTTTCTATCAGTTTTCTATCAGTGTTAGCCTCTCATTTCTACAGCTGTCGGCAGTGTTGCCCTATGCACAATTCATCATTTAATAAGGTCTCTTTGAAGTCTGTTGTATAGAGTGATGCACATTAAAAAACTGAATGGCTTTTGTACAAAAAATAAACATGCATGATCCTTAATATGCCGTCACTGGCAATCATTTTGAGCTGAATCTATGTTTCAGAAAACTCTGCAACATTTGTGTTAGGGCACAGGTAGAGCTTTTTCAAGTTCAAGCCTTTCGCCAGGACATCCTTCTCAGACTGGGAGAGAATTCTTTCTGATAAGTTCTTGACCCATACTGATGCGTTTGTGCACATGCCACATGCTTTATTTATTGTGATTAGTTCTATTTTTTGTATACCTTTTGCCTCAGAATCACCGAAGACGTCCTTTCTCTGTTGTTTCAAGAAAATAAAGCCACTTACAACTGTTTTCCAGGTCTTGCTTTTGGGTCCAGTTCTCTCTACACACTGTACAACAGCCGGGTTCTGGTCCTCCACCTAGTGGCAAGGAAAAATTCTGGCCCACGACCTAAATTACTTGCCAGTCCCTGCCCTATACCAACTTCAGAGGCGTCTACCTCTGCAAAAAACTGCAGGCGTGGGTCAGGGAGAGAAGATTCAAGATTCAAGATTCAAGAGTCTTTATTGTCATTATGCAAGCATAACGAAATTTTGTACAGATTCTCAGCTTCAAAACACACTTATAAATAGGAAAAATAAAAAATTGCACACCTTAGAAAATAAATATAATAATATAAAATACAAAGTACAAAATGTAGAATACAGAGTGAGGTAGATAAAAACAAAGTGCACTAGTGCCAGACTATGTGTATGAGTGTTTCACTGTAGGGGGATTATTGCTTTAACAGCTCTGGGGAAGAAGCTGTCCCTGAGTCTGTTGGTGCTGGTTTTAATGTTCCTGTACCGCTTTCCTGATGGAAGCGGTACAAACAGTTTGTTGGGGGTTTGATGGGGGCTGTGGTGAAACTTTCCTGAAGCTTGCGAAAAGCCAGATCTGCTTGGGGTGTCCACTGAAACTTGACATGGGGGGAGGTTAAAGCATGCAGAGGAGTGGCCACAGAACTAAAGTTACGGATGAACCGTCTGTAGAAATTTGCAAATCCCAAAAAGCGCTGCACCAATTTTCAGCTGGTGGGTTTGTAGGGGTAATAAATTTTCTTTATCCACAGTTGTGGTTATGGTGCACTAGGCCAGAGCAATAGCAGCGTCTGTCATGCCTGGTTTTTGGTTATGCTTTGTCTTTTGATTTCAGTCCATGTGCCATGTTTCATGTTTGCCTTGCCTTGCCTTGCCTTGTTTTTGCCAGGAGTTTAGCCACAGTTATTCAAAGATCTTAGGACACAGTAAGTGTGTGCTTTTTGAGTTGGATTTTGTTATCTTAAAATAAAGACTATTGCTTGGACCTGCCTGCCTGTGCCTTTTTGACTCTGCATCGGGGTTCAGCCTCTCTCTGCGTCAGTGACGCCGTCCAATCCCAATCAAAAGGATCCTCAGGAGCCAACAAGTCCTTAATCGGGTCAGCAAGTCCATGGAAAAAGGTGTCAAGTAGGAAAGACGCATTCCAGCCGCTGTCAGCAGCCAAGGTGTGGAACTCATGACATAGTCAATAACACGCTGTTTGCCTTGTTGTAGACCCATTAGCGCATGTGCTGCCTCATGGCCAGGGGTGGTGTGCTCAAAAATCTTGCTCAGAGTACAAGAGAACAGTTTCAATGATTGACAAACCCAGAAAGTCTCGAGCCCACTCAACCTTAGCCCAGGCCTCGGCTCTGACAGAGAGATGGGTTATAATGAATGCCACCTTGGAGCGCTCAGTTCGAAACGCAGGGGCAAGACTGGACAATTCCCAGAATCTCTGGAAAAACGCTCAGGCTCGGCAAGGTGGAGAGCAGGGGCAAGAGCAGAGGCTGAAGCTGAAGTGTGAGCTGGTGGGGAAGTGATGACAGGGGCGGACAAGGTTGCCGAGGAAGAGGACATCAGAGAATCCAAACGACCCACCAGGCGTTGGAACTGATTACTCAGCTGGTTCACTTGATTTCCAATGGAAACCTGGAACCCTTCCTGAACCTGGGTGAGTTCCCTCAATCCCTTGCACACAGCAGGGATTGAGGGAACTCCCTTCAGGAGGCCCAGAAGTAACTCCTCAATGAACGAATAAGACAAGTTCACTTCACCATCGAGGCCCTGAATGTTAAGCTACTCAACAGCTACTACCAGCTACTTAACAAATTTACCTCCCTTCATCCTGATGAAGTTTTGGAAGAGGTTTCCAAGTTCGTGGAGAAGGGACAGACCATCCAACACAGCAAGAGTAAGGAACGCCAGAAACAGAAGTTCCCAACCTTACAAGCCAGACAGACCAGAATTGAAACCAGACTACCCAAATCCAACAGGGACCCCAACATGACCACACCAGACTCCCAAGAGAAATGGGTCAAGAACTTATCAGACAGAATTCTCTCCCAATCTGAGAAGGATGTCGTGACTTTGCCATCTCACCAGAACAGATTCCAGTAGTAGACCTCATTACGGCAACACAAACAGCTATAAGGAACAACCAAAAGCACTAGCATCCCTCAAAAGGGACAAGAACATCACAATTCTCCCAGCGGACAAAGGCAGATGCACAGTTGTACTTAACACGGTTGACTACCATTGCAAAGTCACCACTCTTCTTAATGATCCCGCCACTTACGAACAACTGAAGAGAGATCCTACCTGATCAATTTTAAGGTTAATCTCTACATACTAAGGTTATTAAGCTTACTCTGATGTTCCATGGGAGACCACTTAAAATTGATGGATATCCAAAGATATTAGAACTTAAGACGATATGAGAAATCCACATGACAAAAAAACTGAGAACGTTTGCTCAACTTTAAGTTACATACATTTCTTTATACTGCATACTACATTTCTGTATATAATGAGAGTATTTGACTAATCTTTTTTGACACTACAACCATGATAAAGGCACTTTCTATAATATGATAATGGTTTGTGCTAAAGTACATCCCTTTTGGGAAAATGTTACAAAAATCCTGGGAAAAGTCATTGGCTCTGCTGTTCATTGTGGTCCAGCAATGTGCCTTTTGAATTGCACTGTTGAAGGAACCTGGTCCAAAACAACAAATAAATAACTACTGGAAACATGACAGCTAAAAGACTTAGCAAAGAACTGGAAGGCTGCAGATCAACTGAAAGAGGGACTGCGGGAGAGACATTTCTACAGAGGGAGTTGCATCTGATCTAATCTTTTAAATTTATAGTGAATGTTGGGATCTCATGCCATGTGCTGAGATTCATGATAGAGAGACCCCCACAAGATTGAAGATAGGGTTTTACAACCCTTTGTTTGAATGAGTGCCAAAACCTCACTCTCCATACCTAGGTGTGAGGTTTAGTTTAAGTTGGGTGAGAGCCACTGGGGGTCCCCATTCCCTTTTAGTCATGTCATCCAGGTAATAAAAGCATCCTTGCTGCACACCTCCAGGCTTTTTCCCTGTGCACCGTCGCTACAGTGACAGCTACTCCAGGCTCTTGTTGGTGTCCTGGTTACCAAGGGGAGCACATAACAAAGCTTAATTATTTTACTCTCTTTTATCTCAAGATTTAGGTCACAAGTCTTTAACTTTAACCCCATCTACACTGTCCATTCCCCATCTATCCCATATCCCATGTTGTTAACTGCTTTCCTGCCTGCACAACATCCATTGCACATCTGCCCATCCTGGGTGAGGGATCCCTCCTCTATTGTTCATCCTGAGGTTTCTTCTTCCTTGTTAAAGGTTTATCTGGGAGTTTTTCCTTCGCTGATGTGAGGGTCGAAGGGCAGAGGATGTTGCTATGATGTTATGTAAAGCTCTTTGAGACAAACTGCTTGTAAAAATGGGCTATATGTAGCGGGTACCACCGAGACGGCACCATAAGAACAGATAAATATCCTGAAAATCAGGAGAATAAAGATGAGGCAGGGCAACAGCGTATTTGCGCTCTCTGCAACATTTCCCTGTATAGGTACATTTTCCCTTTAAGAATCATCTTTACATGCAGTGTATACTTTATGTCTAATGTCATGTAACATATGTATTTCAATTTCCATGTCAAACAAATACCCATTAGAAACTAAATCTCCATATACAGAATACATGTTTACATCAATACTAAATACAAAATCCATGCTAAATAATTATTCATTTAAATTGATTTGAATGCATTTACAAACTTTCATTACCGGTAACAGTTTAGCACTTACTGTGCATAGAGTCTGGAGGCTGCCACAAGACTGGACTGGTTGTAGTGGTTGTTACTGGAGCGTTACTGACCGCTGTTCTTGTCTTGGATCCCTCCAGTGGGTCTTTTTGAATCACCTTTGCCACAGTCTGAACACTACCTAGGGCTGTCTTTCTTGGTATAGTGACTGAATGTTTTGCGCTATTCTTTACTGGGATAGTAACATAGGGTCTCTTTGAACTCTTTGAACTTTCAGTAGGCCCTCTCCTACCATTAACTCTGACAAGTGCGCATCATCTTCATTAGGTTCAAATAAAAGAAGATCAGGTCGATCGATAGCAGATGGAACCTGGCATTTTATCCAAGCTACTTGTCCAGCTGGAATAATCATATCATGAGTGCCAGTCCGCAGCCGTCCATGATGCGCAGATGTTTTGCCAGCTTGAATAAAGGTCTCTAGTGACTCAGCTTTCTCAGTAGGCATTGACATTGCATCAGCAAGGAGAGCGATAAAAGCTGAGACGAGTTCTGCTGGTCGATTTCGGACCACTTCCTCCAGCACATTGAATCCAAGTAGTGGCTGGCCAAGTGGAACACTGCAGACAAGGTTAGGCAGACAAGGTTTATGGTATGTTATGGGTTCACTGAAGCTGCCATTTCCACTCAAGCTGACTGTGATGAGGACCCAGCCATCAAAAGGAAGAATGTCTCCATTCACAGCCTGGACCTCTAGCTCTTCCTTGTCATCAAATATTTCACTGAACGGTCTGACTGGTGTGTCTGGTAGTATTACTCTTTCCAGCTTCACTCAATCATGCTCACTTGAACTCCCGTGTCCAGCAATGCTTTGACTATCAAGCCGTTTAAGTTACACTGTACAAGGGCTTTGGCTCCTATGAACTTGGCCAGACGCCTACTCATTGGTTTTGGACAAGATGGCGGCGCCCGTGTCGGCTGCGGCTGCAGTGGCTCCGACAGCGCAAATAGATTTACCGACAGATATATTGGTGAACAACTCATCAAATTCACGCAGCTTAGATAGGAACTGGCAGCGAACTTATCTAAACAGAGAGGAAGTATTAGATCTGGCAGGAAACAGTGGTTATGGGCACGTAGAGGCGTCCACATTGGAGCTCCTAAACAGCCTCGGACTGCTGCGCCAGCTATATCCAGCGGCCTGTGGTGCAGCGGAGCCTCGTACCAGCGGTGTCCGACAACGGGGGAGGCGGAGGCGGTGCGACAGGAAGAGGAAGCGGGGGTGTCGAGCGGGGCTACAAGCCAAGCTAAAGGCTAACCCGTTCAGGTCACCGTTACCCTCCGTCCTGCTCTCCAATGTCCGTTCCCTAGAGAACAAACTGGATCACCTAAAGCTAGAGATGACGACCAGGCGGGAAACGAGAGACTGCTGCGCCATCATTCTCACAGAGACCTGGCTGACTCCATCTGTACCGGATGACGCCGTTAGCATGGAGAGGCTAACAACATTCAGGTTAGACAGAGACAGCTCTCTCACTGGCAAATCACGGGGCGGTGGGGTCTGCATATACATAAACAACAACTGGTGAAGCAATGCAGAGAAGATCACATGTCACTGTTCTCCTGATGTGGAACTATGACGGTGAAATGCAGACCTTTTTATCTACCTCGGGAATTCACTGCTATCATCATCACAGCAGTGTACATTCCACCCAGTGCAAATACCAGAGATGCCATGAATGTCCTCTACCGCTCCATCAGTGACCTGCAAGCTGCACATCCAGAGGGGGTGTTTATGGTGGCAGGGGACTTTAATCAGGCCAATATGAAAACTGTATTTCCTCACTTCCACCAGTATGTGGATTTTGCCACGAGAGGCGAGAATACGCTGGACCTGATCTACAGCAACATCAAAGGGGCTTTCAAGGCAACACCCCGCCCCCACCTCGGCTCCTCAGACCACCTCTCTGTGATGCTAATTCCTGCATATAAGCCCCTATTGATCAGGGATAAGCCCACTGTGAAACAGGTGAGGATTTGGCCTGCAGGAGCCATGGATGCCCTACAAGACTGTTTCGAGTCTACTGACTGGGACATGTTTAAGTCAGCTGCCGTGGACATTGAGGAGTAAGCTGAATCTGTGTCAGGATACATCCAGAAATGTTCGGAGGATGTTAGCGTGGTAAAAACTATCACCACCCGGGCAAATGAGAAACCCTGGATGACCAGTGAGGTACGTGCAAGGCTGAAAGCAAGAAGCGAGGCTTTCAAGTCCGGGGACATGGTGGCTCTGAAAACAGCTAGAGCCAACCTGAACCGGACTATAAGACTGGCCAAGCGCGCTCATGGGCAAAAAATACAGGACTTTTTCAATGACCCCACTAACACCAGACGGATGTGGCAGGGCATCCAATCTATTACTGACTACAAGGCTCCTACCCCTTCCTGTGAGAACAACACTAGCTTCCTCAACCAACTGAACAAACACTTTGGGAGGTTCGAGGCACTGAACACCACCTCCTCAATAAAATCTATTCCTCGCCCCGGTGAGCAGATACTCCTCCTGGATTCAGCTGATGTCCGGAGAACCCTGAGGAAGGTGAATGCCCGGAAAGCAGCTGGTCCTGACAACATACCAGGAAGAGTGCTCAAGGAATGTGCTGACCAGCTGGCTGGGGTTCTCACAGACATTTTCAATACATCACTTCACCAGGCTGTGGTACCATCCTGCTTCAAAACTGCCATCATCGTACCGGTACCCAAAAACAACACAACCTCCTCCCTCAATGACTACCGCCCAGTTGCACTTACACCAATCATGATGAAGTGCTTTGAGAGGCTGGTAAAGGACCACATGGTTTCTGGACTCCCCTCAATATTCGACCCGTACCAGTTTGCTTATCGCCGCAACCGCTCCACAGAGGATGCCATCTCCTCCACAGTCCATCGGAGCCTGGAGCATCTGGAAGGGGAAAACACACATGTGCGGATGCTGTTTCTGGATTTCAGCTCCGCATTCAATACCATCATTCCACAACACCTGATAAATAAACTGGCCCCCCTTGGATATAACACCCACCTCTGCAACTGGCTGCTTGATTTCCTCACCAACAGACCTCAGCGTGTGCGGGTGGGAAACAACGTCTCCAGTGTCATCTCTCTGAGCACTGGCTCCCCTCAGGGCTGTGTCCTGAGTCCGCTGCTGTTCACACTTATGACACACGACTGCTACGCCAGGTCCACTACCAACCACATTGTGAAGTTCGCAGACGACACAACAGTAGTGGGCCTCATCACGAACAACGATGAGCAGGCCTACAGAGAGGAGGTGAAACACCTGGCAGTCTGGTGTGACACCAACAACCTGATCCTGAATGTCTCTAAAACAAAAGAGATCATTGTGGACTTCAGGAGGAACCGGCCCAGCCACACCCCTCTCACCATCAACAATGTAACAGTGGAGATTGTCAGCAGCACCAGGTTCCTGGGGGTGCAGATAACTGACTCTCTAACCTGGTCCAATCAAACTGGCACGCTGGTAAAGAGGGCCCAGCAGCGCATGCACTTTCTTCGCCGGATGAGGAGAGTACAAGTACCCGCTCCCATCCTCACCACCTTCTACAGAGGAACTATAGAGAGCATCCTGACCAGCTGCATCTCAGTCTGGTCAGGGGCCTGTTGTGCCTTAGACTGGAAATCACTACAGAGGGTGGTGAGGACAGCGGAGAAAATCATTGGGACTCCACTCCCTCCTCTCCAGGACATTGCAAGGAAACGCTGCCTGACCAGGGCCCACAACATCACCAGTGACCCCTCCCACCCTCACCACGGTCTGTTTTCACTGCTGAAGTCTGGCAGAAGATTCCGCAGCATGCGGTGCAGAACAACCAGACTCGCAAACAGCTTTTTTCCATATGCCATAAGACTACTTAACTCTACTTGATCACTTCCCCTCCTCAACCACACAAACACCACTCAGGACTACAGCCCATTTATTTACTGTGCAATATATTTATATTCTGTACATCTACAAAAGTACTATTTATTACAAATACTCACTGTGCAATAATAATTACATATGTATATATGCTGACTGACTTTTTATACAAACTACCTCACTTTCAAGAACTTTTTACTACATATTTATTGTGTGTATATATTATATTTTTTACTTTTTTTGTTTTAAAAAGAATATGTCGGTAATTCCTGCTATGCTTGAGCCACTGTACCGAAATTTCGTTTGTGATGAAAATCCAAATGACAAATAAAGAAAGTCTAAGCCTAAGTCTAAGTCTAAGTCTCATTTGTGTGGGCAGGGAAAGAGGAGTTTGAGCAAATGTTTGCTCATTGGTGTCTTTTTGCTTTTGTTTCATTACAGCTCGCTGAGTCTTTTTGATGTTAGAGTCACACATGTCACACTCAGCAGTGTGGGGTGGGCTCAGTTGGGACTGTGAGGGAGGCCCAGTCACTGCCTGGCCCGTGGCAGGGACTGGTTCCACATCAACTTTGGTTCTCTTGTCTTGTGCTGCGGCAGCTTCAAGTTGTGTGCTATGTATATTTACATATTTCTGACGCACAACTGTCCCCAGACGTCTTTGTCTCTTGTTCCAGTGTTTGTTATCTTCATCTTTTGTTTTAGGATTGTCTCATCAGATGCGTTGTTGTCTGAGAGCAGGGGTTTCAGCTCTCGACATATGTCATCATGCTTGTGGCCAAGACCCTGATATATTGTGTGGAGAAAAATGTCTTGAACTGTGCTTGTATTGTATTTCACATCTTTGTCAGTGTATTTGGAAGCGAACAAAATCTTTTGTTTGAGGCCGATAACTCGCTACAAGAACTGTTGTGGTGTCTCATTGTCATTCTGTTTTGTGCACATGAGCTCTTGGAGTTCTGTGTTACTGCACCCACCTAGATGAGACTGTAGAAATCCTTTGAGTTCATCTTTTCATGTTATGGTGAATAGGGTGGGTTGTCCAGATGATCAAAATAATTTGATTCAGAACCTTGCAGTTTCTTTTGCTGATTAGCAGGGAAAAAAAGGAGTGATTTTAGAGCAAGTTTCTTCCTCTTGGGTGCAGAGAATAGAAACCCTGAGAGTAGAGAGAAGGTAATGTATAGGAGCCATAGAGCCACATGGCTGGAGAGTTTCTTTTTGCTCAACTCAAAAAGAATATTTAATGAACGATCATTAATCTACTACCTAAATCTTTAAACACTAAATGAATATCTGTCTCCAAGGTTCAGGTATTGCTTGGAGTCAGTATGATTGTTGTCTGCACTCATTCCTGTTCCCAGTAGAACTGCACAAGTTCTTCCCTTTAGTTAAAGAGACTGAATATTTTGACATGCTCAGCTTGTTTTCATTTTTGACATGTGTTGAATAAATCCTTGGCTAGACTCATTTACTTTGCATAAATTTGAAGTCCTTTGTGAAATGCCCATGTAGTTGGCCAGTGCTGATAATGTATTACACTAAACCAAATAATGGTTGGTGTATGAGGTTCTCTGCCTTTTCCTTCACAATCAGAGGCTGAACACAAAACACAGGAAAAGATTCAAATCCATACTTTGAGTATTTGCACAAAATTCATTAAACAGGCTTACATAATTGTCACTATAAATGACCAGACACCAATGTTTCTATGAATTGTGAACAGTTGAACCATGAGTCAGATAATGAAGGATAAGCGATAAGCGCAGCACTCGTAACAATCTAAATATACAAATATACATACAAATATAAAAGTGCTTCGAGAGGCTTGTTATGAGTCACATCAAGACCCTGTTGCCGGCCTCACTGGACCCGCTGCAGTTTGCATATCGTCCCAACTGCTCTACAGACGATGGCTTTGCCACCACCCTCCATCTGCCCGTCACCCACCTGGACAATAAGGACATATGTGCTAATGCTGTTCATAGACTTCAGTTCAGAATTCATCACAGTGCGTTTATTGTCTTGTTGTCTATACTTTTATTGTACTGTTGTATTTCGGACTTTTTTATCTCTATACTCAATATTTGTACTCCTTTTTTAAGCACCATGTAGTATCCTGGAGGAACGTTGTATCATGGCTGTATGCACTACACACACGGTTGTAATGACAATAAAAAAAAAATCTCCTTGACCTTGACCTTGAACAACTCTTGCTCAAAAAGTTTCTGGAGGCCATTCTTTGCTCCCCTCAGCCAGCAGAGTTCAAAATTACCTGCACAAATTCATCCACCCCACACAAATGAACTGAAATGAACAAATACAAAATCAAAGCTGCATATAAGATGTGATATGTAGCACAAGCCTATCTACTAGAAAGAGCCCACATAACCACAAAGTAGCCACACATACAGTACAGCATAGTGCATCTCCTCCTGAGAACTGAAGAAAAAAAAGTGTCTTACAGTTTCTTTTTTTGTGTGATTTCCTATCTATTTGGACCTAAAAAAAAAACATCATACAATTTTGATTTTTTTGAATATATTTATCATTTTAATTTCACATCATGTCCACTGTGGAGTACAACAGGACAATTTCCGTGTGAAAATAGAAGTGAATTCAGAATATAAAAAATGAACAGATTATGTCTTTAGAGTGATATTAACCAAAGAACACATTTACTTTGATCAAAAACAGTAAAATTCTGTATCACTTTTCTGTTGCTTGTTGCTTGTAGCTTGCAAGGACAAAAAAACAATTGTATTTAATTCAACAGTGAACTATAGAATAAGACATAAGAACATAAGCAGTTCTGCATTTCTTTTTCCTCTGCATATTTTAGCAGTCGTGTTGAAAGGCAGGAAACCCAGGTAGCACAGGTGTGAATCTATTATGATGGATGAAGAAAAAAAAAACACAAATAAATTCAAGTTAATAAAAGGAGTACCAGTTAATTTTTTAGACATCAATTTGGATTAATGCAGTAATTTCATTGTCATGGATGTGATATTACTCCCTATTGACCAAAATCATGAGCATATAGAAAACTTACATATATTTAACAGCAGTTACACATAGTACAAATATTACAAAACTCTAAAAATGACAATAAGATTGAATACAATAGGCTGAAACCAATTAAAACATACGTTAGTCCTGGCCCACAGAGCACGATGACTTTCCTGGTCTCTCTCTGACTCTGACTCTGTCTCCTGCATTTTCTTCCTCTCCCTCTTCATCCCCATCTTCCCCTATCACAGGCTGATACTCATCTTCATCCTTTTCCTCATCTGGCAGCTCCAAATCTGAATCTCACTCTATTTTCCCGTATAGAATCCTCTCTGCTTCACTTTTTTCTCAACAATGTGCAGTCATTAAATACATTAAAATGATCCTGGTGTCCACTACAATTGACATTCATTAAATTACTGTTATTTCAAAACAGAAACAATAAAACTGTTTTCAGATGTAAAAATATTGTTACTGATATGTCAATAAACAAGAATATATATAATTATCATGGAAAAAATATCAACAGATAAAGAATATTTGACTTACCTTTCCTCTTTCCATAAAATGTGGTTGTTGGTATGGCGGCCATCTTGATAAAGAAAAAAAGTAAAGTTCCCTGCATGCAAACCCATCACATGACATATCACTGGAAAGCCCAGGATGTCCTCTACAGAAGGCTATAGGTCTTGATAGGTTAGCTCCAAATATTTAAGGAAGACACAGGTGAACAAAATGTCCACTATAAAGGACACAAATGAATTGGTCGGGTCTAAGGAGGATAGAAAGCAATATCATGGAAGCCCTTACGGACCAAACACCTTTAGCCAGTCAGAATGGATGAGTTCGGAAATGGGAACTTATTTTTGTTGAAATGGCGTGCATTTTTATGCTGCTTATCCGTCAGGGTCGCCGGGGGGCTGGAGCCTATCCCAGCTAACTACGGGCAAGAGGCGAGGTACACCCTGGACTGGTCGCCAGTCAATCTCAGGGCTGTTTTTGTTATCTTAAGATGTACAAATTTTACATATTAATGCAGTTGAAGAACTTAACATTCTAGTCCAGCCTACTTTGCAGAATTTCATGTTGTCTGAACACAATTTACTGGGGAATTTGATTTCTTTTTGGTTAATGTGTTTGAAATTTACAGTTGTTGATTTTGTCACCTAAGGCAAAGGAGTGCTAAAACATGATCATTGTTCGATCGATGTTTACTAATTAAGCGACAGCTGCTCTGTGGCCATTTCAGACAGCATGTTCAAAAAACATGTTTGGCTTCAAATTACAAGTCCACAAAGACACCACGGGACCAGACGCCTCTGTCGGTGCATATGGCACTGGAGAAACTGATGTCATGGAATAAGCCTTTCCCCAGGCTCCTAGCAGTCTTCCTTTGGAGTGCATGGGGTCGGCATGTCCCAGTTTGTTTAAGCAAGTTAGAAGCTGAAAACTGTATGCCCATCTTCAACATACTTTCAATAATGAGCTATAAAAGTTAGACTTAGCACATTGCCAGTAGAGCAAAAATTAGAGATTACATTAGCCAGAGGATGTTAACATCATTCAGCTGGGAAAAGAAAAAAAGTGGCTAACTGGTTCAAAAGTGGCTAACTACAAGTGTTGCCAAAAAAGTCACTCTTCGGCTTTCCTTGCCTGCTCTTGGACCACTACAGAATTTAAGGATATTCAGCATCTTTCAGAATGGCTGACCAAGCACAAAAAGCAGCATTTCACATGTGGAAAATGCCATTAGATTAAGCTTGCGTGGCAGCACGAGGGCGAGACCTCCGCGTGCTAGAGAAAAAGGGCTATGGATATCGATACCAGTTGCCAGACAACGCCACCCTGGGAATTTCACCCAGGGAACTCTTTCCAGGGGACTAACTCCCCAAGAATAGGTGAACTTCAGGTTCGTCCACAGCTGAGGCAGAGACCGTAGCTCGTAAAAATAATAAGTTTATTTACAATAAAAAAAGAAACCAGACACTGAGAATACATGAATTCAAAAAAAGAAAACACAAACCTGTCACTCAAATAATACAGAAACCAATCAGGGCTCAACCTCTTGGGCTTGATCCAAACAATAAATAAAAAGAGAACCCCTGGAACACCACACGTGAAGCAAACCAAAACTGGGACAACAAAATCCACCCGGCGTGCAAACAACACAAAAGGGACACCGCCACCAGGACCATCCACCACCGTAGGTTCAGCACCTGAATGGGGAAAACCACAAAAAATCAACAGGTTATAAAAAGGAAAACAAGCAACCACTAACCAAGAAAACAAAACAAACGAAAAAGAAACTATAGATATATACACACACAAACATACACACACGCGCACACACAACAGAATAATCTCCCGCTACTCACTCTTCGCCATACACACACACGCACACCTTAGTGCACGCAGATATATACATATGGATATATCGGCTACACCACAGGGAGAAAGCTCCAACCAACTACGGGAGCGCCAAACGGCCAGCCAGAGGCCAAGCCGGCTGCAGTGGAACGGCGTGAGCCCAAGGCGAGGCAAGCAGTTAATCCCTCTGACGGCACGCCGTATCCAGCGTAAAGCGGAAGCGGGCAATCTCTGTCACCAACGACAATCTCCGGAATGAGGCAGAGCAGTTAGTCGCTGTTACAGCCAACGATCTCCGGTATGAGGCAAAGCCGTTAGCCGCAGTTGCAGCCAACAATCCCCGGTACGAGGCAGAGCCGTTAGCCGCGGTTGCAGCCAAACAATCTCCGGCAAAGCAATTAGCCGCGGTTGCAGCCAAACAATCTCCGGCAAAGCAGCAGTGGTTTCCCTCGCTGATCGGCTGGGTTATACTTCCCCCTACAATCATAATCATACAGCATAAACAACTCAGAAGTGGCTGGAGGAGGGACCGAAGCGCTAGCCTACATACCAATCAGGCAGTCCTGGATGACACAGCTTGGAGGAGAGGAATAGACGCCGCACAGAAACAACCTGCAAACAAATGCACAGGTTGCCACAAGTACAACGCCAAATAGGACGACACCGGAGAACAACACACCTACCCGCAGCGAGCAATCAGTGGAGCATAGCGCACCCCCAATGGCCTCTACCACCACGCCGGGACGGAACTGGGGGAATGCCAGGAAGTGCTACGACCCAGCCTCTGACAAGCCCAAAAAGAGGAAGACAGGTGCTCTCTACCCGCTTTTAAGCAATCTCCTCCCACAATGATTGGCCAAAATCCCAACCCAGCTGAAACTGATCGGACCACCGATTGCGTCCTGCCACACTTGCTTAGAAGGACCAGGCACAGATCGATGCCACTCACAAACATGAAACTGACATTCACAGGCAGAAAACAGAAGAGAACAGGTATGTTCTTGGTTGAAATAAAATGCTTAAAACTTTGTGGCAAATGTGAAATTGCTCTACTGGGCAGTGATGACCAGTCAGCTTCACAACACCCTGTGAAGATCTTTGTTTTGGCCATAAGCTAAGGACTGTTAAACAATGGGTTTCCCTATTCTGAAATGTTGCTATGGATGTCTTATAACTGATCATTTTAGTGGTTAAAAAGTCTGGACTTGTAATTTGATGCTGTTTAACAGCATAATTCTGTGAGCTCTTATTGATAAATGCCACTCATATCACCTCCGCTCACTCCTTCCCCTTGTTGGATTAATACATGCTTGTGGTTTAATTGATGAGGTGCACTTGTGTGTGGATTCACTGAGAAGTACTTTGCATTTTAGTGTTTATTGTGCCCCACCAGGCTTTCTGTGCCAGAGACGCCACTGAGTGTAGTAAGCCTCTTAACTATCCTGCACCTAAATCTAACCTAAACAAGTGCAATGACAGGATAATAAACAGAAAAAAAAATCCATTAAAAAATGGTTTGATTCAAGGGTTGAAATATGTCAAATCAATGGTGTTGTATATTTTATAGTATAGAGGAAGCTTTTAATACCTATAGATCGTTGAATTATGTTTACATCTGATTTGTATTTGTCACAATCTTTTTGATTTAGTGCCTGACAACACTCCTGAGATTTTCTTTTTTACCAACAAGTTAATATTTTGACGCCTCACCTATCATGGAGTTACAAAAGGAAGACGAAAGGAATTGAGAGGAGCAAGAAATACAGAACGCAGAGAAGGCGAGGTAACAAGAAACACGTGAAACAAATACGGGCAGAGCAATAAATCAAAAAAGGAGAGAACACCGGACAGGAAATGAAAAGCTAAACCAGACACAAGTTAGAAAAAGACTGAAAAATAAAACAGGAAATCAACTATAATCCCTGACAAAAGTCTTGTCGCTTATCTAAGTTGTAGGAACAACAAATAATAACTAGACTTGCAGTTGATCAATTGAAATCAGAAGTAGCTTATATGAAAGGCAAAGCCCTCTAGATTATGCTTATTAAACCAAAAGAAAATTTTGTATCATTCATTTAGATTTATTATTTAATTAGCACAGAAAGGTCAATGTCTTGGCAATGACTCAAATAACTTATTGATGAAGCTATCTGGAATGGCAGAGAAAGCAGTCTTGGAGAACTCCCAGAATTCATCAAGACTTTTTGGTTTCGTCTTCCAAGTCTCCTCCTTCATCTTACCCCAGACGTGCTCAATAATGTTCATGTCTGGTGACTGGGCCAATCCTAGAGCACCTTGATCTTCTTTGCTTTCAGGAACTTTGATGTGGAGGCTGAAGTATGAGAAGGAGCGCCATTCTGCTGCAGAATTTGTCCTCTCTTGTGGTTTGGACTGTAATGGGCAGCAAGAATGAATTGGTACTTTAGGCTGTTGACCACTCTGCAGAACTCTCGGACACCCCCATACTGGATGTACCATGATTCAGATTAGTTATCAAGCTCCTCTACTATGGAACCATCTTCCGGTTTCGGTCCAGGAGGCGGACACCCTCTCTATATTTAAGAGTAGACTAAAAACTTTCCTCTTTGATAAAGCTTATAGTTAGGGCTGGCCTAGGCCGGCCCCTAGTTATGCTGCTATAGGCTTAGACTGCTGGGGGCCCTCCCATGACGCACTGAGCTCTTTCTTCCTCTCCCTCTCCTTCTGCACACATTCATGTCCCATTAATGCATATTACTAACTCAACTTCTTCCCTGGAGTCCCTGTGCTTTCTTGTCCCGCAGATTCCTAGCGATCATGACTGGACCTCCTGCTGCGGTCCTGCTGTCGTCCTGCTCAAAACCTACTGCAATTACTACTGTTTAGTCATAATCTGATTTAAATCTGTTACGACTCTGTACAGCTACTACCATTATTGTTACTACCATTGTTATCAAAATCACCATAATACCTTCTGTATACTTCAATGTCATTATCATTATCTACATTCCGATACTTCTGGCATTATTACTGCTGCTATGCATCTCTGCTTGTGTGCTCCTTCCCTCTGCCTCTCTCCCTTGCGCTCTCTCTCGCTCTCCTGCTCTCTCTCTCTCTCTCTCCTTCTCTCTCAACCCAACCGGTCAAGGCAGATGGCCGCCCATCTTGAGCCGGGGTCTGCTCCGAGGTTTCTGCCTTCTAAAAGGCAGTTTTTCCTCGCCACTGTCGCCAAGTGCTTGCTCAAGGGGGAATGTTGGGCTCTCTCTATTTTACAATTTAATTAAAGAGTTTGGTCTAGACCTGCTCAAATTGGAAAGCGTCATGAGATAACTTTTGTTGTGAATTTGTGCTATATAAATAAACTGAATTGAATTGAATTGAATTGAATTGATATTGTGTAACGTGTAATTTTAATAAAAACGAACATGCATGACAACCGACCAATCACATGCTCAGCATTTTAACCTAAACAATAGATATGGTAATGGTCCAAGTGTTTCAGACGGAGATCAATTACTGGAAAGGTGTCTGAGGATGAGCATTTTCAATGCAAATGAATCTTTGTTAAATTCACACAATAGTGTTTGGTGAGGCATTGTACTGTAGGTCCCCATCAGAGACCATTCAAGAGAGTGCCAGATTTCCATAGAGCCTTCCAGGCGAAAACCTGGCTAATAAACACAGTACACGGGGCTTCAGGGCTTCCTCCATACAACTTGCTCGCATGCTCACACCCCACAGTGATCACTTGACTTGATTTCAGGAAGTCCAACATTGAAACGAGAGAATCCGTTCAGTTTTCATAATAAAACTCTTTTCAAAATAAAACACTGCGATCGACAAATGTGATGTAATATTTGTGTGTGTTTAGGCCATATTTCAGTGTCTAAACCATAGACTATATATAAAACCTCATATTTCTTCGTTGCATCTCTGAATATTACCGCATTAATGCTGATGGGTCAGTGCGGGCCAGATGGATATGTGGCGTTCCGTACGGGACAAAGTCATTATGATCAAATACGGTGTTTACCCCTAATAATACAGATTATGTATGACAGGCTCTGACCTAAAATCATCTCATGTGAAATATTTCGCTGGAAACGGAAATGTGTGAGAATAACTAAGCCAACTAATGGCATATGTTTGCAAAACTACCATACAGTAGACTGGTGGCGGTGTTTCCTGTGAGAGAAGCGCCATCTCATGTTTAGGGTAGATTAGTACTATAAAGTAGACACGCCCAGAAGAAGGAGGGAGGACTCGTGCAGCACAGATCTCTGCAGGGACCTGGAAGGTAATCTGCAGGGAGCCTGCTGCTAATTTGCAGGGACTTTTGACTGGCTACGACTGTAGTTATAGGGCTGGTCTACTGCTAAAGGCTTAGACTGCTGGGGGACAAGCCCAGCCCCTGAAAAACAGTCCCATGAAGAGGTGTGTCTGGACACTTTGTCTACATAGTTTATGAGTGCTGCAATATTGGGCGCTTGGAGCCTACAACTACACAGTAGTGATCAGTTGGTGGAGCCACGGGATTGAGTTCCTGCCCATAGCCAGGACTAGGGTTTAAGAAGTATACTAGAACCTGACACCGGAGGGTGATGGAGATGTTTTGACTTGACATTTTGACATTTTTGGGGAGCTCTTATGTCATCCATCTTCATATACAGTTAGTGGTCTCAACCATTAAATAAATGGACATTTTTAATCTATACCATCATTAAGAGGCGAACACAGAGGTGTAGAGCACTAACCCTACCCAAGTATTGACTGAACCTGTGGGAGTCCTGAGTTAAATGTATGTCTCACATTACTGGTTGCACAAAACTGTCTTTGACCATCTTTGATCTCTGGGCTGAATTTCTGGAGCAAGGCTTTCTGTACCCTCCAGATGGGTGGGGGTTCTCGGCCTGTCTGCAAGGCTATCTGGAGACACAAGCAAACAGTGTAAATGGTAAGTAATTTATTCACCATACATGCTAACTTGGAGCTGTGGAGGCACTCACCTTAAGAGTCCCAATGTCCTCATTTCGAACAACAAACTCGTCCCGTTCACGAAAAATTCCCTCGCCTCCACTTTCACTGTCCTCATCTTCACTCTCGCCAGCTATAGCAGCATCAGCTTGTTTCTTTGCCAGGTGGAGGGAGGTAAGACGTTGGGATGCTCGGGTCTCTTCCAGGGTTGGAGGTCATGGTGGTGAGGGGATACTGGAAGGGGATGATGAAGAGGGTGAGGGTGAGGATGAGTACGATGAGGAGGAGAGCTGACCAACCTCAGGTTCCTGGTCCTGATCAGAGGATGATGGTGGAGGTGTTGCGGTTGGAGGGGGGATGGACCGGCCCAAGGCAAGGTTGGATATGGGTGAGGATGGGATGGCTGGAGGAGAGGTGGAAAGGGGTGGGGAGTTGCCTAAATTTGGAGCAAGTTGGAAAGAGGGCTGCTGCTGCTGCTCAGAAGCAGGATAAGTTGCCTCTTCCTGCTGGATTGGTAGTGGCAACAGTACAGAGAGACACAGAAGTGGGAGGGGTGAGGGTGAAGAGTAGGTGGGCAGAGAGGGGGAGGTGGATGGTGATGGGGATGGAAGTGAAGGAGCAAGCACAGGTCCTGATAGATAATCTGAAAAACAGGGTGGGATGAGCAAATGAGAAAGTTACCTCTTAACTGCTTTTAAGGTCACAGGAATGTCCAGACAGGACCAAAGAGAAAAGATGTTTGGGAAACTTGATTTTTTCGTAACCCCATGTTGGGGGACATGGGATGACTGGCTTTTGTGGGATTAACAACCTTCATCCCTCTGTGCAGGAGTCCACAATGATTTTCTAATGTTTCTAATGCAGCAACGATACAAACCTTCATCTGTCCCTCAGTCATGAACACTCACAATCAATTCATTTTATTTAAATAATACCAAATCAACATCCACTCAATACCTTTATGATCCTTACCAGTGAAAGGGTTGTTGGCTCAATTGTCATGAAGTTGTCTAAGACGTCATCATATGACTCAAGTGAGAAACTTCAAAACTAAAAAAAGTATTTTTCAAATGTTCTTGGATTTTGCCTGACCTGCTATTCCATAACCCCCTGAGACGAGATCCACTTGCGCTCAGCTGATTTTCTAAATGTAAGAAGAGTATGAGTGAGAAATGGGTTGGACATAAAGCATCCAAGTAGCAATGATAAGGTGATCAAACATCAACAAGGAGCAGTCCTACACGCCTCTCTGCGCTTCCATTACAGTTACCCACCCAATATCCCATAGAGACTGTGTCTGTCCCCCGACCACTTAAATTAATTGAACCAAATTCAAAAAGAGGAGTTATACTTAAAATAAAGATCAACACCAACACCTCCACAGCTACAACAAATAGGAGAATTAAATGTGGACTGTTAAATATTAGATCTCTCTCATCTAAAGCTGTACTAGTGAATGAGTTAATAATGGACAATAATATAGATTTATTTTGCTTAAACGAAACCTGGCTTCGGCCAGAAGAATATGCCAGTTTAAATGAATCCACTCCCCAAAGTCATATTAATACTCAGATTCCTCGAGACACCGGCCGAGGAGGTGGAGTTGCCGCCATTTTTGACCCAAATCTATCATTTAGTCCAAAGCCCAAAGTCAACTACCATTCATTTGAAAGCCTTATTCTTACTCTCTCACACCCCACCTGGAAAACAATACAAGCAATTTTTATTGTTGTAGTGTACCGCGCTCCTGGCCCATACTCTGAATTTTTACTGGAATTTCCAGAGTTCCTATCGAGTCTGGTCCTTAAAACTAATAAAGTTATTATTATGGGTGATTTCAACATCCACGTGGACGATAGTAATGATAGCCTTCGCGCAGCATTTATCTCTCTCTTAGATTCAATTGGCTTCTGTCAGTGCGTACATGAACCCACTCATTGCTTCAATCACACTCTTGACCTTGTTTTGACATATGGTATCGATGTAGAACATTTAACTGTCTCTGAACAAAATCCTCTTCTGTCTGACCATTGTTTAATAACTTTTGAATTTCTACTATTTGACTTCATACCACCAAGAAAAAACTCCTACACTAGATACCTGTCTGATAGTGCTGTGGCTAAATTTAAAGAAACAGTTCTATTGTCATTAACTTCAGTATCATGTCCCCATATGAGTGAACAATATAATAATCCCTCTGAAATCGACCATTTCGTGAACAGTGCTGCAAGTTTACTAAGGACAACTTTAGAATCAGAATCAGAATCAGAATCAGCTTTATTTGCCAAGTATGTGTGACCATACAAGGAATTTGACTCCGGATTTTTCTCTGTCCTGTGCACCATACAAAATACAAAATAAAAAAATAATAATAATAAAAAGAAGAATAAAATATTTACAAGAGAGAAAAAAATATATATATATATATATATATATATATACATGTAGTGCAAACAGTGGAATGAGGTAGTGCAAACAGTGTGATGGTTCACACAATGGCAGGTGGTTTACGGGGAGATCAGGGAGACAGCCTGGGGGAAGAAACTGTTTTTGTGTCTGGTAGTCTTGGCATACAGAGCTCTGTAACGCCTACCAGAGGGAAGCAGATCAAATAGTTTGTGTGCAGGGTGAGAGGGGTCTGCAGTGATGCTTCCTGCCCGTTTTTTGACCCTGGACTGGTATAAGTCCTGGATGGAGGGCAGGTCGGCCCCGATGATTTTTTCTGCAGACCTGATTGTCCGTTGCAGTCTGTTCCTGTCCTGTTTGGTGGCCGATCCAAACCAGACAGTGATGGAAGTGCAGAGAACAGACTGGACGATGGAGGTGTAGAAGATGGTCAGCAGCTCCTGAGGCAGGTTGAACTTTTTCAGCTGTCGCAGAAAATACAACCTCTGCTGGGCCTTTTAGACTCTGTTGCTCCGCTAAAAAAGAAACTCATAAAGCAAAAGAAACTTGCACCCTGGTATAATACAGAGGTTCGCAAATTAAAGCAAAATGTGCAAAAACTTGAGAGGAAATGGCGTTCCTCCAAACTTATTGAATCTCGCTCAATCTGGCAAGACAGTCTTAGATTATATAGGAAGGCCCTACGGACTGCCAGAGCAGCCTATTACTCAAAATTAATTGAGGATAACAAGCATAATCCCAGGTTTCTCTTCAGCACTGTAGCCAGGCTGACAGAGAGCCACAGTGCTATCGAGCCTTGTATCCCTGTGACCCTTAGCAGCAATGACTTCATAACCTTTTTTAACGACAAGATCTTAAACATTAGAGACAAAATTCAGCACCAACTGACTTCAGCTGATCCTGATGTAACATCAAACATTAGTGTCTTAGAACCAACAGTAGAAACAGATATTCATCTTGACTGCTTTTCACCTATCGATCCCCATCAGCTATACTCACTCATATATTCATCCAAGCCAACAACATGCCTCTTAGACCCCATCCCTACCAAACTTCTCAAAGAAGCTTTACCCTTACTTAGCACCTGTCTATTAGACATGATCAATCTGTCCCTGATAACAGGCTATGTACCCCAGTCCTTTAAAATAGCTGTAGTCAAACCTCTCCTTAAAAAACACACACACTTGATCCAGAGGTTTTAAGCAACTATAGACCAATATCTAACCTTCCATTTCTTTCCAAGATCCTTGAAAAAACAGTCGCCAATCAGTTATATGACTTTCTTCAAAATAATAACTTATTTGAAACTTTTCAATCTGGCTTTAGAGCTCATCATAGCACAGAAACAGCATTGGTCAAAGTCACAAATGACCTCCTCCTGGCATCAGACAAGGGATTTATCTCTGTCCTTGTACTGTTAGACCTTAGTGCTGCATTTGACACCATTGACCACTCTATATTACTGCACAGATTGGAACACCTAATTGGCATCAAAGGAACTGCATTAAGCTGGTTTCAGTCTTATTTATCAGAGCGATTTCAATTTGTTCATGTTCATGATACATCGTCCACACTCTCAAAAGTTAGTCATGGAGTTCCCCAAGGTTCTGTCCTTGGGCCAATATTATTCAGCCTGTATATGCTCCCCATTGGTGATATTATTAGGAAACACTCCATACATTTTCATTGTTATGCGGATGACACGCAATTGTACTTATCAATGAAACCAGATGAAACAAATCAGCTAGTCAAGCTTCAGGCATGTCTTAAAGACATAAAAACCTGGATGACCAGCAACTTCCTACTTCTCAATTCAGACAAAACCGAAGTTATTGTTCTGGGCCCCGAACACCTTAGAAATAAATTATGCAGTGATATTGCATTGATAGATGGCTTAGCCGTGGCCTCAAGCTCCACTGTAAAAAATCTAGGAGTTATCTTTGACCAGGACATGTCCTTTAACTCGCACATTGCAAATATTTCAAAGACTGCATTCTTTCACCTCCGAAATATCGCAAAGATTAGGCACATCCTGAGTCAGAAAGATGCAGAAAAATTAGTCCATGCATTCATTACATCTAGACTGGATTACTGTAACTCCCTTCTATCAGGCTGCCCCAGTAAATCCATAAAGACTCTCCAGCTAATCCAGAACGCTGCAGCACGACTACTGACAAGAACCAGCATGAGAGACCATATTTCTCCTGTTCTGGCTTCTCTACATTGGCTACCTGTAAAATTCAGGATAGATTTTAAAATTCTCCTCCTCACTTATAAAGCCCTGAACGGTCAGGCACCATTCTATCTTAAAGAGTTAATAGTACCCTATTATCCCACCAGAACTTTGCGTTCCCAAAATGCAGGGCTACTTGTGGTTCCTAGAGTCCTCAAAAGTAGACTGGGAACCAGAGCCTTTAGTTATCAAGCTCCTCTGCTATGGAACCATCTTCCGGTTTCGGTCCGGGAGGCGGACACCCTCTCTATATTTAAGAGTAGACTAAAAACTTTCCTCTTTGATAAAGCTTATAGTTAGGGCTGGCCTAGGCCGGCCCCTAGTTATGCTGCTATAGGCTTAGACTGCCGGGGGCCCTCCCATGACGCACTGAGCTCTTTCTTCCTCTCCCTCTCCTTCTGCACACATTCATGTCCCATTAATGCATATTACTAACTCAACTTCTTCCCTGGAGTCCCTGTGCTTTCTTGTCCCGCAGATTCCTAGCGATCATGACTGGACCTCCTGCTGCGGTCCTGCTGTCGTCCTGCTCAAAACCTACTGCAATTACTACTGTTTAGTCATAATCTGATTTAAATCTGTTAAGACTCAGTACAGCTACTACCATTATTGTCACTACCATTGTTATCAAAATCACCATAATACCTTCTGTATACTTCATTGTCATTATCATTATCTACATTTCGATACTTCTGGTATTATTACTGCTGCTATGCATCTCTGCTTGTGTGCTCCTTCTCTCACACCCCACCCCCTCTGCCTCTCTCCCTTGCTCTCTCTGTCGCTCTCCTGCTCTCTCTCTCTCTCTCTCTCTCTCTCTCTCTCTTTCTCTCAACCCCCACAATTTAATTAAAGAGTTTGGTCTAGACCTGCTCAAATTGGAAAGTGTCATGAGATAACTTTTGTTGTGAATTGGCGCTATATAAATAAACTGAATTGAATTGAATTGAATTGAGACTGTGGGTGTCCAGAGAAAAATCACGTAGGACAATGACATGATAGCAGAGGCAGAGATTGCTGTTTTCCTATATACAACCACTTATTGCACAACAGAAGTTTCATAGTTATGCCACATTATGACAGGTGAACTAACTCCATGACAACTGAGAGTGTCCATTTGCCATGAGGTGCAACTGAAAGCTCTGAGAAAAAGGGCCAGTGAGTGGACCTTGAGTTGAGATTACTTAAGTTAAGTTGAAAAAAGTCAATTTTTGAGTGAGTTTACAGTTAACATTCCTTATTAACACTGAAAGCTGAAGTGGCAGACAGAGAGTAGAAAAAAAAGAGATGAATAAACACATCCATTACCTTCATCCTTAGGAACTTCCAAAATATGCAGCTCAGAATTCCTTTTCTCTTCTTCCTTCTTGTGTTCCAGGGCTCCCTGTTGTAAATCCTGTGGATCGCTCATTATATCGTTATTATCTGCAGTTGGTGGACCTCCCTCCCATTCTCCTCCTTGCTCAACCACCCCTTCTTCTGCTTTTTCTCTTTTCAACTGTGGGGAAAATAGTTTTTGTTGTTGGTTGTGATTGTACTTGAGTGTCTTTTTTTCATTTTCCATACTGGGGATGAGGGGAGGCATGGCAGGGAGAGGGAGGCTGAGAGTCACCTCCTGTTGGGTGGGTGGGGATAAGGTAGGTAGAGCTTTGACCATAGAAGAAGCCATTGCAGCAGTCAGTGAGTGTGGGGTGTCATAGAGGGCAGAGATGGCAGATGAGATGCTCTTCTGCAGGTCCTGATTCTTACTTACTGAGTCCTCCTCATCAGAGGAGAAACAGGGCAGTGTCTCAAGATTCCTTTTCAACTCCTCATCCAGAGGCTTGCAGGGACTTGAGCACCTACTGAGAGCAAGGTCTGCCCCCTTGACCTGCCCTCCCTCGCTGAATGCTCCTGTAAGCTGCTGTTGAGGAGTTGGTGGTAGTGATGAAGGAGAAGGTGGGGATAAGGACCTGAGCCCTTCTTTCATAGAAGAACAGAGGTTTAAGATTTCCTGCTCACATTCATCATGCCCCAGCTCAAGGCATAACTGTTTTTTGCTCATCTTCATAAAGTCCAAAAAAGAAGCATGCATTGAATAATGTGCAAGAACACATCCATCCATCATCCATCCATTTTCTATACCGCTTATCCATCAGGGTCGCGGGGGAGCTGGAGCCTATCCCAGCTGACTACGGGCGAGAGGCAGGGTTCACCCTGGACTGGTCGCCAGTCAATCGCAGGGCCGACACACAAAGACAAACAACCACACACTCTCACATTCACACCTAGGGGCAATTTAGAGTAGCCAATTAACCTAATGTGCATGTTTTTGGTATTGTGGGAGGAAGCCGGAGTACCTGGAGAAAACCCACGCAGGCACAGGGAGAACATGCAAACTCCACATAGAAGGGCCCAGACCAGGATACGAACCCTTTTGCTATGAGGCAACAGCGCTAACCACTGCACCACCGTGCCGCCCAGCAAGAACACAATCAACCTTAAAAGTTTCCAATTGATGCCAGTAACTTTTGAACCCCCAGGGTGCATTAAATTATTTTTTTCCCAGTCAACAGGTAACTGACGCAAATGTGATCTCATGTCATTACATCACAATCACGTGTGCATTATACAGACAAAAAAATTGGGGCAATTGATCGTTACACCAACAGGGGCTTTAATGACACCGCAATCTAAATGCATAGACAGCTTCCATTCATCAGGGAAGGTTTTCTGTGGGATTTACTCATTTACTCATAAAATAGAGCATTTGTGAGGCACTGATTTTGGATGAAAAGATCTGAATCACAGTCTCTGTTCCAGTTCATGTCAATGGGTGGGTGTTCATTGGGGCTAAGGTCAGGGCTCTGTGTGGTCCAGTCAAGTTCTACCACACCAAAATCATCCAACTATGTCTTTATGGACCTTGCTTTGTGCATTGGGGCACAGTCATGCTGGAACAGAAAAGGGCCTTCTCCAAACTGTTCCCACAAAGTTGGAAGCATAGCATTGTCCAAAATGTCTTGGTATCAAGAAGCATTATGATTTCACTTCACTGAAAGTAAGGGGTTTAGCCTAACCCCTGAAAAACAGCCCAATAAAGATGTGTATCTAGATACTTTTGTGCATATAAAATATGCTCACTAATATTTACCTTGCCACTCTTCATATGCCACATTGTTCAAGGCCCTGTAAAGAATATTTACATTTTACTCAGTGATGTGTTTTTCTTCCAAAATATCTGTAACTTTATCTTACTCTGGTAACCATTGGCATGCAGAACAAAAAATAAATTCTGAAAATACATCCATAAGCATGAAATAATAGGAAATTGTATGTTGGTAGAGGAACACCAGTGAAATATAAGTACAAATTAGTGCCACATTGATAAATGAGACAGTGAAGCTGCATGAAAAGTGCTTGTTGGAGGCAGCTGTGTAGTGGTTGCAGAAGTGGCTCGTGATTAGAGGGTCCCCGGTTCAATTCCCCCACCGGACGGGCAGGAAAAATTTGGGTGTGGTGGAGTGATTAATGCAAAAAATGCTCCCCCTGTCCATCAGCCTGCTGATGTGCCCTCGAGCAAGGTACTTAATCCCCAATTTGCTCAAGGGCACTTGATAGCGACAGTCCACTGCTCCTGTCTGTTTCAGGGTCTTGCATGTGTGTTCAACTAAGGATGGGTTAAATGCAGAAGACAAACTCAGTATGTGTATGTAATATACAAATATATAAAATATATATACTGCCAATAAAAAACAGTGACAGATTTATTCCTCTTGCTGTAACTAAGGGATGTACAGTGTCTTAATCTTATATTTCTGAGTAGGATGAATAACTAAAAAATGCTTACTTTTATTAATTTCTAACATGACCATTTAAACATTTCAGTTAATACAGACCCTGGACACAAGGCTATAGATAATGAAGCCTAACAAACAGTAGGTGGCAGCAAGGTTCCTGCACTAAAGAAAATGTAGTAACTGTGCAAACAGCTGCTCTGGTAACAGCGATTTCTCTCTCTCTGTCTCTCTCGTGTCAGTCAGAAAGAGCTGGCTGTCAGTCAACTATATAGCCATCTTCTCACCAAACCTCAAATCACAAAAACATGACTAAAAATCAACATATTCTGGTTTGTTTCACTGGAGAATGAAACACCAAATAATTTCTTGCATTTAGTTTATTAAACACCAGCACAAAATGCAACTTCTTTACACAGATATTTGTATATGGACCTATGAGCACCTGAGGTGTGAATGTGTGTCTCTCTCTATCGAAGGCTTGAGTTTGAATGGATGAAGTATGAATGATGTAAGAGGCACCTGGAGTTGCTTATTTTTGTTTAAAACAACATACTGACCTGGAGAGTTTCTGAATATTAGTCAAGGTTTCAGCATTCAGATCATCTATTTGTCTCTTTCACGTTTTCTGTATTACCATCCGAGAAAACTGCTTACTAAGAATCTATTTAGGGTTAGGGTTAGTTCACATTCTTTAGAGACTGTTAGATATGGATAATATTCACAGATGCCAGTTATTTTGCAAAACTAGGGTTGTATAAAATCAGTAACAGATATATTTAATCTATTCTAGATTATACCTAAGAGGTAGAATGTTCATCCAATGTCATCAAAAAGGAATACAGGGACCAGCAAATATTGACTGTGTCTCTATATTATTGCTATTGTTAATATTTATTTTGTTGTCCCATTATTTTATTGCCCCCTTTCACACTGTACTCTAAAAGGCGCACTTTGCCCTTCTATATTGTTTGTATAGTTGTATTGACAGTCAGTGAGTGGCTGAAGTCCTCAGTCCACGGATGCCCAGTTGATGAGACCCCGTTGATGCTCTTCTGTCTCTGTACAGCATTTACCTCCAGCCTGATTCTTAAACACACACTCAGTTAAAATTACATCTTGTGAATGACTTGGCCAATCATAGACATTTCAGTGTTTAGTGCTTAATATGGGTTCCCCTGTACTAAGAATCATTGCCCTGATTTTCTAAAACTGTAGGACAAAGTCTACAGGTGTGAAGGTAGGATCCTGTAGGATAATGTGTTGAAATATTATTCAGATACTTTCTGACTCAACTGTAGATTAGTTTGACTAGATATGGAAACATACAGCGACTCGTCAAAATCAAAATATCATAGAGGTTGGAAAATATTGCAAATACGGTATGTCTCACTGATGCTGAGGAAATTAGCTCTCATTTTGCCTTCAACAAGAAATACAAAATTGAAGCTGTCATGCACAGGTCCTCTGCAGCTGTTCTTCATACCTACAGCTCCTTCTCTCACACATCATGACATCAAGAAGCAAGTGAGTGAGATGCAAGCATTATGCAGGATATTACAAAATCAAAAGCATAAAATGATATGTAGTGATTTCTCATTAATAATGATATTGAGCATTCTGACTATTACATTTTCATTTAACCTGTCAATACAGTATATATTTACCCTCAGATTCCATACATCTTTCTTTGCAAGACATTTGGCATATCTCATCATCATTATTTTATTAGTTATATTATTATTAGCAGTAGTAGTATGTCATTAAAAAGCCACTGCCTCCTGAAGCTGTTGTCTATAATTGGACAGGGGAGATGAGAAAAGTCCTGTCGAATGTTCAGGGTAAAATCTGTACTGAATTACTTACCATCCTTTCAAGCCTCTGACAATAGAAAAGTCCTAAATGAATGAACGATGGTTACACTTCATTGCTTAATGTACTCTTTCATACTGCCTAGCAGACCAGTCGAAGCTGCTTGGTTTGCTTCCAGCTTACCAGAGAATGTGTGTTTGTTGTGCACTAGCAATATTAAATACAAAATTATAAAAATAAAATACCATATGTGGATGAAGATTGACAGTTCCAGAATTTATTTTTCTGATTACTCGCCACTAAATAAAAAAAAAAGCCTAGTCTGTCGGGCTCCTGGTAGGCTATACACTTACACTATATAGACAAAAGTATTGGGATGGGGCTGTTTTTCAGGGATTGGGCTAGATCCCTTACTTTCAGTGAAGAAAAAATTGTAATGCTTCATCATACCAAAACATTTTGGACAAAGCTATGCTTCCAACTTAATTGCAACAGTTTGAGGAATGCCCTTTTCTATTCGAATATGACTATGACTATGGCCCAGTGCACAAAGCAAGGACAGTAAAGATATGGCTGGGTGAATTTGGTGTGGAAGAACTTGACTGGCGCACACATAGCACTGACTTTGACCCCATCTTACACATTGGGGATGAACTGGAACAGAGATAGCGAGCCAGGCCTTTTCATCTAACATCAGTGCCTGACCTCACAAATGTTCTTCAGTATCAACTGGGAAAAATTCTCACAGAAACACTCCAAACTTTTGTGGAATGCCTTCCCAGAAGCTGCAAAATTGATGTATTTAGAATGCAATGTCATTAATGCCTCTGTTGGTGTAATACTCAGGTGGCCTAATAGTTTTGTACATATAGTGTAACTCATAAAGTGGGACCTAATCATATTTCCATCTCAAGCACCCTAACTAGTCATGAAACATATGTGCTAAAATACATAGATTTGGTGAATCCTACAAGGTGTTTCTATTGCAGCGGTTTCTGTGAAGCTTCTCATGTGTGCTCTTAACCCTTCTTGCTTTTTGCAGATGCTTCATCATTTTGTCTTGTATCTGGCTCAATTCATTTCTACTGATGTCCATGGTGGTGCTGGGTCCAGGACACAGGCCCAGGGATGGTGCTGACCCTGCTGATCCATCAGACAGTGCTGGTTCGGTGCTGGATAGTGAGTCTGTCCTCAACAAGGATTCTGATGGAAGCATGGTGGGAATGGGCTGTTTGATCTGAGAAACAAACATGGTCGAGGACATTCCGCAGGACATTGAGCATAATGTAAGCAATGTTTTTTTGTTGGAATTGTAGTTTGACTACATAGGATACTGTGAAGCTGGGATGCTGTGTATTCAATTGAAAAGAGTACAAAGACAATATATTTAATGTTTTACATAATCAGCAATTCTATGCACTTATTCTGAATTTTTGGAGGGCCTTTTTGCATATGTTAGAGATAGAAAAGCTGAAGATCAGCTGGGAAAGGGGGCGAGAAAGAGAGAGGGGATCAAGGGCAGCAGATAAGAACTGAAACCAGGCCACTGCTGAAGCCAAATCAACAAGTTACCTGTTGTTACTGTTAACAGGTGACAGGTAATGAATTATGAAAGATCAGGTGGTTGAGCAAGTGACCCATGTACTGAGGCTGTCTGTCCTCTGCAGTGGCCACAGGTCTGACTCCGTGCCTGTGCTGTGCGTCATCCCCTCTCTCTGCATATTTTCAGGTGTTCTATATCAATAAAAGAGCTCAGTGAGTTCATACAAAGATACAGTCCAGTTCATCACTTTGTAAAACTTAAGGTCTGTGTAAAGCAAGGTAGATTTGCTAAATTTCCTGAGTATGAAGAATATATGTAATATATAGTATGAATCTGAAAATTACCACAAACACTCACCTCTGCAATGACAATATTACACCAGTTAGGTTCACAAACTTTCACCGGAGACAACTGGGATTCATGGATAATCCGCTGTTACTGATGGATGGGGCACTGAATTGACCAGCTACATTCGATCCTCCTGTCCGGGCGACATCCAGTACCATCATAGGCCCACCAATGAATATAAGCTGCCAGGTGTGTAATGCCATAATGTGATTTATTTTTCTTCATTGTGTAGTCAAAAGCATAGCTTTCATGTAACATTAGCTCATGTGAATACATATAATTTTAAACTGGCAATATTCCCTGAGAATCCATTTGAAAACACATTGCTAAACTATGGGTAACTTAATCTTTTATGTCCATCAATTTTAGCTTTGACAAGGATTTATACAAATCTAGGTCAAGATTTTATGTTTGTGGGTTATGGCAAACCTGGACAGACGGATGCATTGTCTTTGGTTTTAATATGTGGATGATTTTTGCCCCAGCATGTAATAAAGTTTTCAGCTATACTGGCAGGCAATATTTAAAAGGCTTCAGTAAAAAACGACCGAAACAGGCCAACAGCCACACAGTTATACAATGCAACACGCATTAAGTGCTTATTAACTGAGACAGTGAAATACATTTAGCGAGCAGAGCAAGAGAGCAGCTAATGTTATCTCACACAATGGGAGGTTGCTTAGGAGTAACTGGAAAGTTTGTGGTCGATACTTTATAGGTTGATAATGGTCAGGAGGCACAAACTTCCAACTTCCAGTCCCTTCCAACCACAAGAGAGTCAGACACGATATGATATTGTGCAGAAAGTCACCAAACCAATTATGTGACCACACAACTGTTAAACGAACACTGAGCAACAGAGATAATACAGGCATGTTGACAGTGTATGAATACAAATAAAGTGCCAATTCTTGTGTGAAAAATAGTCAGGGATTAAGGTTAAGTGATTTATTCTACTGTCAGGTACCACTGAGTGTCACACAGTGTCTATAATTCTAAAGTATTCTACATAGATTTTAGAAGTGAACAAACACAATCAGTGGCCGATAGAAATGTTCAATGACCTGCAGAAGTGGTTAATTTCAGACCTTGCCTGCCACACTCATGTAATTCAGCTCAAATGAAGTTACTATTGTGGTGACACCCTAGAAATTATTCATCATCTACTGAAAATTGAGCACAGGTTACACTGGCTGTAGACCTCACGTACACTAAGATTTTGGCAATGCAAGAGAGGTTGTTATGCCTGATGTACAAAATCTTAAAAACTTCAATGTTTTAAGTATAAAACAAAAAAACAAGAACAAAACAAAATAACAAGGCTGTTCTATTTTCAAAGATCCACCACTCTTAAACATATAAACACTATACATAACAAATTCTTATAGTTATCAATTCAATTCAATTCAATTCAGTTTATTTATATAGCGCCAATTCACAACAAAAGTTATCTCATGACACTTTCCAATTAGAGCAGGTCTAGACCAAACTCTTTAATTAAATTGTAAAAATAGAGAGAGCCCAACATTCCCCCTTGAGCAAGCACTTGGCGACAGTGGCGAGGAAAAACTGCCTTTTAGAAGGCAGAAACCTCGGAGCAGACCCCGGCTCAAGATGGGCGGCCATCTGCCTTGACCGGTTGGGTTGAGAGAGAGAGAGAGAGAGAGAGAGAGAGAGAGAGAGAGAGAGAGAGAGAGAGCAGGAGAGCGACAGAGAGAGCAAGGGAGAGAGGCAGAGGGAGTGGGGTGTGAGAGAAGGAGCACACAAGCAGAGATGCATAGCAGCAGTAATAATGCCAGAAGTATCGAAATGTAGATAATGATAATGACAATGAAGTATACAGAAGGTATTATGGTGATTTTGATAACAATGGTAGTGACAATAATGGTAGTAGCTGTACTGAGTCTTAACAGATTTAAATCAGATTATGACTAAACAGTAGTAATTGCAGTAGGTTTTGAGCAGGACGACAGCAGGACCGCAGCAGGAGGTCCAGTCATGATCGCTAGGAATCTGCGGGACAAGAAAGCACAGGGACTCCAGGGAAGAAGTTGAGTTAGTAATATGCATTAATGGGACATGAATGTGTGCAGAAGGAGAGGGAGAGGAAGAAAGAGCTCAGTGCGTCATGGGAGGGCCCCCGGCAGTCTAAGCCTATAGCAGCATAACTAGGGGCCGGCCTAGGCCAGCCCTAACTATAAGCTTTATCAAAGAGGAAAGTTTTTAGTCTACTCTTAAATATAGAGAGGGTGTCCGCCTCCCGGACCGAAACCGGAAGATGGTTCCATAGCAGAGGAGCTTGATAACTAAAGGCTCTGGTTCCCAGTCTACTTTTGAGGACTCTAGGAACCACAAGTAGCCCTGCATTTTGGGAACGCAAAGTTCTGGTGGGATAATAGGGTACTATTAACTCTTTAAGATAGAATGGTGCCTGACCGTTCAGGGCTTTATAAGTGAGGAGGAGAATTTTAAAATCTATCCTGAATTTTACAGGTAGCCAATGTAGAGAAGCCAGAACAGGAGAAATATGGTCTCTCATGCTGGTTCTTGTCAGTAGTCGTGCTGCAGCGTTCTGGATTAGCTGGAGAGTCTTTATGGATTTACTGGGGCAGCCTGATAGAAGGGAGTTACAGTAATCCAGTCTAGATGTAATGAATGCATGGACTAATTTTTCTGCATCTTTCTGACTCAGGATGTGCCTAATCTTTGCGATATTTCGGAGGTGAAAGAATGCAGTCTTTGAAATATTTGCAATGTGCGAGTTAAAGGACATGTCCTGGTCAAAGATAACTCCTAGATTTTTTACAGTGGAGCTTGAGGCCACGGCTAAGCCATCTATCAATGCAATATCACTGCATAATTTATTTCTAAGGTGTTCGGGGCCCAGAACAATAACTTCGGTTTTGTCTGAATTGAGAAGTAGGAAGTTGCTGGTCATCCAGGTTTTTATGTCTTTAAGACATGCCTGAAGCTTGACTAGCTGATTTGTTTCATCTGGTTTCATTGATAAGTACAATTGCGTGTCATCCGCATAACAATGAAAATGTATGGAGTGTTTCCTAATAATATCACCAATGGGGAGCATATACAGGCTGAATAATATTGGCCCAAGGACAGAACCTTGGGGAACTCCATGACTAACTTTTGAGAGTGTGGACGATGTATCATGAACATGAACAAATTGAAATCGCTCTGATAAATAAGACTGAAACCAGCTTAATGCAGTTCCTTTGATGCCAATTAGGTGTTCCAATCTGTGCAGTAATATAGAGTGGTCAATGGTGTCAAATGCAGCACTAAGGTCTAACAGTACAAGGACAGAGATAAATCCCTTGTCTGATGCCAGGAGGAGGTCATTTGTGACTTTGACCAATGCTGTTTCTGTGCTATGATGAGCTCTAAAGCCAGATTGAAAAGTTTCAAATAAGTTATTATTTTGAAGAAAGTCATATAACTGATTGGCGACTGTTCTTTCAAGGATCTTGGAAAGAAATGGAAGGTTAGATATATATAGTCTATAGTTGCTTAAAACCTCTGGATCAAGTGTGTGTTTTTTAAGGAGAGGTTTGACTACAGCTATTTTAAAGGACTGGGGTACATAGCCTGTTATCAGGGACAGATTGATCATGTCTAATAGACAGGTGCTAAGTAAGGGTAAAGCTTCTTTGAGAAGTTTGGTAGGGATGGGGTCTAAGAGGCATGTTGTTGGCTTGGATGAATATATGAGTGAGTATAGCTGATGGGGATCGATAGGTGAAAAGCAGTCAAGATGAATATCTGTTTCTACTGTTGGTTCTAAGACACTAATGTTTGATGTTACATCAGGATCAGCTGAAGTCAGTTGGTGCTGAATTTTGTCTCTAATGTTTAAGATCTTGTCGTTAAAAAAGGTTATGAAGTCATTGCTGCTAAGGGTCACAGGGATACAAGGCTCGATAGCACTGTGGCTCTCTGTCAGCCTGGCTACAGTGCTGAAGAGAAACCTGGGATTATGCTTGTTATCCTCAATTAATTTTGAGTAATAGGCTGCTCTGGCAGTCCGTAGGGCCTTCCTATATAATCTATCCTATAATCTAAGACTGTCTTGCCAGATTGAGCGAGATTCAATAAGTTTGGAGGAACGCCATTTCCTCTCAAGTTTTTGCACATTTTGTTTTAATTTGCGAACCTCTGTATTATACCAGGGTGCAAGTTTCTTTTGCTTTATGAGTTTCTTTTTTAGCGGAGCAACAGAGTCTAAAGTTGTCCTTAGTAAACTTGCAGCACTGTTCACGAAATGGTCGGTTTCAGAGGGATTATTATATTGTTCACTCATGTGGGGACATGATACTGAAGTTAATGACAATAGAACTGTTTCTTTAAATTTAGCCACAGCACTATCAGACAGGTATCTAGTGTAGGAGTTTTTTCTTGGTGGTATGAAGTCAAATAGTAGAAATTCAAAAGTTATTAAACAATGGTCAGACAGAAGAGGATTTTGTTCGGAGTCAGTTAAATGTTCTACATCTATACCATATGTCAAAACAAGGTCAAGAGTGTGATTGAAGCAATGAGTGGGTTCATGTACGCACTGACAGAAGCCAATTGAATCTAAGAGAGAGATAAATGCTGCGCGAAGGCTATCATTACTATCGTCCACGTGGATGTTGAAATCACCCATAATAATAACTTTATTAGTTTTAAGGACCAGACTCGATAGGAACTCTGGAAATTCCAGTAAAAATTCAGAGTATGGGCCAGGAGCGCGGTACACTACAACAATAAAAATTGGTTGTATTGTTTTCCAGGTAGGGTGTGAGAGAGTAAGAATAAGGCTTTCAAATGAATGGTAGTTGCCAGCATCCTCAACCATGTCAAGCAAGGGGTTAGCTATAGACTGAACAACAGCATTAGGTAGAAATCCTGGTTCAGGCTGAGACAGAAGACCAGGTTCATCATCAGGCAGGGCAGGTTTGGCAACAGGCATAGAGGCAGGTTCGACATCAGACACAGCACCAAGTTCGGTGTGAGACAGAGGGGCAGGTTGGGACACTCTATGCATCTCGCCTCCTGCTGAATGGCCTGAATGGAAGCTGGAATAGGCCCTTCTAAACTTACATAATTTTCCCCGTCCTTCAGCAAAATGTTTTGTGTGTTGGAGTGGGGCTATTTGGCATTTGAAAACCTTGTAACCCCAACCTTGTATTTGTGCAACTTAAGGTTTCTTGCCACAACAACACCTGGTATCACAAATTGTTTCTCTGAGACTCTGTGATGACTACTCTTGACCCTGACCAACACATTATCACATACCTTGTACACAGAGACTCTAAAATTCCCAGACTGATTCTGTCGGTATATGCAGCATTGCGTTGCTTTTTGTGCCTGCTTTTGGGTGGGCTGTGTTTTGCTGACTGGTGGGCAGTGTCCTTCAAGATCTTCTTGGGAAGAAGTTAAGCGATTAGACAATGCATGTGTGGCGAGGTGGACGCTAAGGAGCATTAAAAAAATCGTAGTTGCGACAACGCCACCTGGGGAATTGCGCCCCAGGAAATCTGAGCTTAACTGTGTTGGTTATTTAAACCAAGGCCACACAGGTTCAATACCACAGGGCGAGACGGTTCCACAACAAAGAATTTATTAACACATAAAGTAAACAAAATACAAGTCAAACACAGTCACACCAATTGAACACACAATAAAACAAACCAAGGGGCAAATGAAGCTGGCCGGGGCTACCATGCAACAGGACAACCACAAGACAAAGGGGGGGGGGGGAGGTCCTCGACAGAATCACCCGTGAAACTACACACTCACACACACACAAAACCAAAAAAAGGGGGGACCGTGGAGAACACACCACCACCAGGGATTAACGGTCACAGGGAGCCCACGACACCTGACAACAAAAGAAATATCAATTAATAAAACAAGCCCAAAGGTTAGTATAACTGGCGTGAACTAAACAAACATTGACCTAAAAAAAGAGAAAAAGAAAAAGACAATATAATAAACTCATCAATACAATAAAGGAAAAAAAACAACACAGGAGAAAAGGAAGGAACAAACTCCACATCAGGCCAAAACAGCAATACAGCCGATACAATAATGGAGCCAAAACGGTAGTAGAGCCAAAACGGTAGTAGAGCCAAAACGGTAGTAGAGCCAAAACGGTAGTAGAGCCAAAACGGCAGCGCAGACCCAGGGAAGAGTGACTGGTAGTTGCCGGCAGTTTACCCTCGCCTCGTTCCGCAAGGCTACGGCCACGCCGGAAAGAGGCAGAAGACGGCCAGCTCCTGTCACGGGTTAATCACTCAGCTGCACCAAAACACCCAAACAATCAGCTGGAGAACGAGGGACAGAGCCGCTGGACGGCAGACAATCGCGGACTTACCGAAAGGGCAGATGAGCATCTCCAGGAAAAACTACCAGTGGGGCGACACATCCCCACGGCCCGGCAGCCGGTCGCGCTCTACAAAACAAAGATCGCGTCACCAAAACCACCGCGCCGTGCATACACCAGCAGCGAGAGAATAGCGGAATACATTACCTGAGCGAAGAGGATCATACGCCCGCAACGACCACGTCACACAATCACAGTGGCCACAGGAAGGAAGCGGAAGAGGAAGAGGCAAACGCATCGCACATCTATATATAGAGACGCATCGCACCGCCCCTCAATCAACGCGCTCCGTCCCTTAGCACAATGCCATATAGTGGCAGGGAAAGACACGACAGGTCACACCTACCCCCCGCTTTTGCATCGTCGCCTCGACGATGGATAAAATAACCACTGGAACTACCTCCAGGGCCTGAAAATGGCAGTCTGGGCATTAGACACAGTCCCTAGGTCTCTATTAGCAGCATTTTGCTGCTGGCTGGCAGGCTGAGGGAGATGGTGGACATTAGAATGGTGGCCAGCTGTAACACGAGCTGTTCTACGCAACGCTGGCTGGTCAGTGCTCAGCTGGTTAGTTGGAGGCAACCATGAGGCTGTTGGTGAGGCACCTTCGCATGCTGGAGAAATCGCTGGAACAAAACTGACCGGCTGAGAAATCACAGTGGGGGGGTCTATGGGGCAAGAGGTACCTGGGGCAGCTGCCGGTGGCGGACAAGATGTTTCGGTGACCAAAACCCACAGTTCATCGTCACTGGAAGGTTCACCATCCAGTGCTGCCACAGCAGATGGAGGGGACACCTCCAACTGGAGGTCAACAGCTTCAGGTTGAATTATAGCCTTCAGCATCTTCCGATGCACATTCTGAACCCTTTGCGGGTCGCTCACAGGGGCAACAGTATAAACTGCTCCTTCACCGACCGGGGCCTTCACGATCTGATAGACCACCGAGCTCCAAAGATCTTGTATTTTATGGCGCCCTCTAACACTGTGGTCCCTCAAATACACCTGTTGTCCGACTGAAAGCGGTGCCTCTCTGACCCGCTGATCATGCCGCTCTTTCCGTCGGCCAGCTGCAACCAACATCTTGTCACGAACACCCTCAAAAGCGAGTCTGAGTCTCACCTGATGCTCGGCCACCCAGTCCTGTACCTGACCTGCTACAGGCTCCTGGACACGTCCCAGGAGAAAATCAACTGGAAGACGTGGTTCTTGCCCAAACATAAGGAAGAATGGAGACTCGCCTGTGCTCTGATGAGGAGTTGTGTTGTAACAGTAAAGCACCTGAGGCAAACAAGCAACCCAATCCCGTTTCCGGGAAACCGGAAGGGTGCGAAGGAGGTTATGCAGGGTTCGGTTAAACCGTTCGCATTGACCGTTACCCGCCGGGTGGTACGGAGTGGTACGGGATTTAGAAACGCCATACAAACGGCAGAGCTGGTGAATCAATGAGCCCTCAAAGCTCCTCCCTTGGTCCGAGTGCAGGCGACTCGGGACACCAAACTTGTAAAACCACTCAGAGATCAAAACCTGGGCCACAGTGGAGGCCCGTTGATCCCGAGTGGGAATAGCCACGGTGAATTTACTGAACACATCTGTCATGACCAGAACATTCTCGTACCCATTCCGAGAAGGCTCCAACAATGTGAAATCAATGGCCACAATCTCATTAGGTTGGGAGGCCAACAAGTGGCCCATAAAGCTATTAGGTCCGTGCCCTGAGTCCTTAGCAACTTGACATCGCTGACACCCCAAAACCCACTGCTTTATATCTGCTGACATTCCTGGCCAATAGCAACGTTGCCGGACCAACTCTGTGGTCCGCTCTATGCCTTGGTGACCATGGGCTTGGTGAAGCTGGCTTAAAGTCTCCTGCTTAAGGGCGGCAGGCAGAATAAGCTGTAGAAATTCTTCACCCCCATCGGAACGGAAGACTTTGCGAAAGAGAACACCATCTTTCTCCACTAGGCGGTCCCATTGGCGAAAAAGTGCCAGGACTGGCTTGGAGAGCTGCCGCCTTTCCACGGAAGTAGGTGGAGCATTCCGCCGCCAGAACACAAGTACATCCTTTAGGATGGGATCAGCCTCCTGCAAGGAACGAAGGTCAGAAGCGGAGTGAGAGGGAAGGACTGAGACCACAGCCCGAGAGGCCAATGCCAAAACAGCTGGAGGTGGATCCTGCTGAAGACTGCTGGGGACTGAAGTACCAGGCAACGACTCAGAAAGTTTGAGAGAGCCAGGTGCATGCTGTCGTGAAAGCGCGTCTGCATTTCTGTTACTGCGGCCTGAACGATACTTGATATGAAAATCAAAAGCGGCAAGTTGGGCAGCCCACCTATGTTCAGTGGCTCCCAGCTTAGCAGACTGAAGATAGCTCAAAGGGTTATTGTCAGTGAAGACAATGCACTTATGCCCCAACAGGTACTCTCTAAACTTCTCTGTCATGGCCCACTTGAGCGCAAGAAATTCCAGCTTCATTGAGCTGTAGTTCGACATATTGCGCTCGGTGGGTCGAAGGCCTCTGCTGGCATAGGCCACCGGTCTCACGCCACTGTCCGTCTCTTGCGAGAGGACAGCCCCCAGGCCACTATGGCTGGCATCGATCTCCAGAATAAAAGGCTGTGAAAAATCGGCATATGTTAGCACTGGGGCCGAGACCAACCTTGATTTCAAGGCCTCAAAGCTCTCCTCACACTGAGGTGTCCATGCCGCTCCCAGAGCCAGACCTGACCCTTTCTTGGACTTTGTGCCTGCTAGCTTAGCCACCAGCTGATGCAAAGGGCCCGCCAATTTGGCAAAGCCACTTACAAAGCGCCTGTAGTAGCTAGCGAAACCCAAGAAGGAACGCAACTCAGAGACATGACTGGGCCGCTGCCAGTTAGCCACCGCCTCAATCTTCTTGGGGTCCGTGGCAACTCCCTGGCTCGAGATCACATGGCCTAGATAGCCAACCTCCTGCTGGAAAAATGCACATTTCTCCAATTTTGCCTTAAGACTGTGATGGTCTGGTTTTTTGTTGCTCTTCTGTTTTTTCCCCTCCCCCTTTGAGTTTCAGGTTGTGACGGGAGGCGTGGCTGGTCTCTGACTGATATCACACACCTGCAGCAATCACCCTGGCTCTACTTAAACCTGGTCTGACTTCACCACTCTGCCAGATGATTGAACATTGAGACCTGTGTGTGCGCGCCCTGCCAGTTAGCCGAGTTATTGTCTAAGAAACCTTTGAACTTGTCTTTGGAATTAAAACTTAAAACTGAACCAGTCTTTGGTCTCCTGCAGTCAATGGTCCAAACCTCAGCCGTGACAGAATCATCTGGCCAACTATGGACCCTGCAGAGACCGAACAACTGAAATGTGCTTTGTCGTTTCAAGGTGCGCTCGTCGGCCAACACGAGGTCACGCTGGGAAAGGTAATGGAGGCTCTGCAACAGCTCACTTCCAGTGTTACGCAGCTCGATGGTCGGCTGGACCATGTGGCAACCCAGCTCACCAGCATCACAACCCCGGTCAGTGTTCCACTCCCGCCAGCACCTCCTGCTGCTCCATCTGATCCTCGATCTCTCCTGCCTCGTGAGCCGTTCATCCCAATCCCAGCCAGGTATACTGGTGACCTAGGTACTTGCTCACAGTTTCTGCTCCAGTGTTCACTAGTTTTCACACAGCAACCAGCAACCTATGCAACGGATCAATCTAAAACAGCCTTCATAATGGGTCTATGTTCAGATAAAGCTGCCGCCTGGGCTTTAGCCATTTTCCCAAAACACCCCCTTATTGTGTTCAGATTACCCAGCTTTCACTTCAGAGATGCGGAGGGTTTTTGATCATCCTGTTAAAGGAAAGGAAGCAGTCAGCCAGTTATTAACACTGAACCAGGGCAGAAACTCCGTTACCCAGTATGCACTGGATTTCCGCATTTTAGCTGCTGAGTGTGGGTGGGACCAGGCAGCTTTGCAGGGAGTGTTTTTAAAGGGGTTATCAGAGGAAATTAAGGATGAGTTAGCCGCTAGGGATGAAACTACGTCCTTAGAAGAGCTCATAGAGTTAGCCACCCGCCTAGATAATAGACTAAGGGAAAGACAAAGGGAGAAAGCTGAGGGACGGAGAGCTAGGTCCTCCTCCGCTGCTTCTAGTCCTTACCAGCAGCCTTTCACTTCCTGGAGAGTCTCTAGTGGAGGTCCTGAGACAAAGGCACAGCCACCGGCTAACACCGAGGAACCCATGCAGCTGGGACGAGCCAAATTGACTCCAGCTGAGAGACGACGTCGTTTCAACCTTGGCTTATGTTTCTACTGTGGCCAGGAAGGACATCCCCTGGCAAAGTGTCCGGTTTATGCCAAAAGGAGAGGCTCATCAGCCAGCAGGGGGGCGCTGGTGAGCCAAACTTCCCTAACTTCAACCCCCCCAAAAAGCAAAAGGATCCAGGTTCAAGGTATGCTACGCTGGTCGCATGACACCCTGCCCATTCAAGTTCTAATAGACTCAGGTGCAGATGATAGCTTCATTGACTATGAACTGGTTAGCCAGGCTAATATACCCACCATAGCTCTTCCAGAGCCCAAAGAGGTCTTGGCCCTTGATGGAAAGCAATTAGCCTTAGTCACTCATCGCACTGAACCCATTTCCCTGACTCTCTCTGGAAATCACCATGAACTGATAGAACTCTATGTTATTTCCTCACCCATGTCCCCTGTTGTAGTAGGGCTACCTTGGCTAGAGATACATAATCCGCTTATTGACTGGTCCACTGCCTCCATAGTTAACTGGAGTAATTTCTGTCATGCAAACTGTCTTCGTTCGGCCACACCCGTCAGTGTTTCCATCTCTCAGAGCCTCCCGGAGGAGATTGATTTATCAGCTGTTCCCAGTGAGTACCATGACCTCAAGCAGGTATTCAGCAAGGACAAGGCACTTTCATTACCTCCTCACAGACCTTATGATTGTGCCATTGACCTTCTCTCTGGTTCTCCTCTTCCTTCAAAGAAGCTCTACAACCTCTCTAAGCCAGAGAAGGAAGCCATGGAGAGATACATCCAGGACTCCCTGGCTACCGGCCTCATCCGCCCCTCATCATCTCCACTAGGGGCGGGATCCTTCTTTGTTGAAAAGAAGGATGGGTCCCTGCGCCCTTGTATAGACTACACAGGTTTGAACGAAATCACAGTTAAAAATAAGTATCCCTTGCCACTCATTGACTCTGCTTTCACCCCCCTCCACGACTCAGTGATTTTCACCAAACTGGATTTGAGAAATGCATATCATTTGGTGAGAATTAGGGAAGGGGATGAATGGAAGACTGCTTTTAATACCCACCTTGGACACTTTGAGTATCAGGTAATGCCTTTTGGACTAACTAACGCACCGGCTGTGTTTCAAGCCCTGATCAACGATGTCCTCCGAGACATGTTAAATAGATTTGTGTTTGTTTATCTTGACGACATTTTGATTTTTTCTAAGAGTAGAGAAGAGCATGTAGTGCATGTCAGAACCGTGTTGCAACGGTTAATGGAGAACCGACTTTATGTTAAAGCAGAAAAATGTGAGTTTGGTGTTTCGACTGTTTCTTTCCTTGGTTTTATCATTGAGCAAGGCCAACTAAAACCAGATCCAGCCAAAATCAAGGCTGTCCTAGAGTGGCCAGTCCCAACCACTCGCAAGCACCTACAAAGGTTCCTGGGGTTCGCCAACTTTTACAGACGATTTATTAAAAACTATAGCAGGTTGGCAGCCCCACTCACTCAGTTGACCTCAATAAAGCAGGCTTTTGTATGGTCCTCAACAGCACAGGCCGCATTCACTAACCTCAAAGAGAAGTTCTCTAGTGCCCCTGTTTTAGTGCACCCAGATCCAAATCTACAGTTCATCGTGGAGGTCGACGCCTCGGATTCAGGAGTTGGAGCCATACTCTCTCAGCGATCACCAGTCAACCACAAACTTCACCCCTGCGCCTTTTTCTCCAGACGCCTCTCTCCAGCTGAGCGGAATTACGATGTAGGAAACCGAGAGCTGCTGGCAGTCGTGTTGGCCCTACAGGAGTGGAGACACTGGCTAGAAGGTGCAGTACATCCATTCATAGTATGGACAGATCATAAGAACCTGGCATATCTACGCTCTGCTCATAGGCTAAACCCTCGTCAGGCACGGTGGGCACTTTTCCTAGGGAGGTTCAACTTCATCCTAACTTACCGCCCAGGTTCCCGAAACACCAAGCCAGATGCTTTGTCCCGCCAGTTTTCATCCCCAGTTGAGGAGGCCCCTGTGGAGACCATCATTCCATCTTCCTGTGTGGTTGGAGCAGCCAGGTGGGAAGTCGAGCAGGAAGTTCAAGATGCTCTCCAGGGCCATACCATTCCCGAGCACTGCCCAAGAGGACGGCTTTTTGTTCCACCCTCGGTGAGGTCATCAGTGCTCCAGTGGTGTCATTCGTCCAAGTTGGCCTGCCATCCAGGTTACTATAGGTAACCTACTATAGGTATAGCTCTGCTTCAGCAGAGATTCTGGTGGCCGTCCATGTCTGCTGACACCCGAGAGTTTGTCTCTGCCTGCTCTGTTTGTGCTCGTGGTAAGTCTTCTCACCGTGCTCCAGCTGGCCTCCTCCGTCCATTGCCCATACCTCATCGCCCCTGGTCACACGTTGCTGTGGATTTTGTTACGGGCTTACCACCATCGGATGGAAATACAGTTATTCTGACTATTGTTGATCGTTTTTCTAAGTCAGTCCATTTTGTACCTCTGCCCAAACTTCCCTCAGCCTTAGAAACTGCTAACCTTCTTGTGCTCCATTTGTTCCGTCTCCATGGTATTCCCCAGGACATTGTTTCTGACCGGGGTCCCCAGTTTACCTCCCAAGTCTGGAAAGCGTTTGTTCAAGCTCTGGGGGCTTCGGCTAGCCTCTCTTCTGGGTACCACCCTCAGACCAATGGCCAGACAGAGCGGGCAAATCAGGACCTGGGGGCATCCCTACGGTGTGTGGCTTCTCATCTCCCAGCTTCTTGGTCCACTCACCTCGCCTGGGTCGAATACGCCCACAACTCCCTGATCAGCACTGCCACAGGTATGTCCCCATTCATGGTCTCCCAGGGTTATCAACCTCCCCTTTTTCCTAGCCAGGAGTCCGAAGTGGCAGTCCCCTCGGTCCAGGCTCATCTACGCCGCATCCGCCGTGTCTGGCGAGAAGCCCGAGCAGCTTTGACACGCACTGCGATCCGGAACCAACGATTGGCAGATCGACGTCGGACCCCTGCTCCAGATTACCGAGTTGGACAAGAGGTTTGGCTTTCGTCACGTGACCTCCCTCTCCAGACTGATTCACGCAAGCTAGCTCCCAGGTACATCGGGCCATATGTCATTGAACGCATCATTAACCCTAATGTCGTTAGGCTTAAGCTCCCTCCTGCTTTGAAGGTCCATCCATCCTTCCACGTGTCACTGCTCAAGCCTGTCGTAAAGAGCCCTCTGAGCCCTCCAGCCGAGCCCCCTCCACCCCCCCGGCTCGTGGAGGGTCATCCTGCTTTCACGGTCCGCCGCCTACTGGATGTGCGCCGGCGTGGCCGTGGTTTCCAGTACCTCGTTGACTGGGAGGGGTACGGTCCGGAGGAGAGATCTTGGGTCAGCCGGGCCCTCATCTTGGACCCCGTTCTGCTCGCTGACTTCTACCGGGAGTTCCCGGATAAGCCTGGGAGGCCGCCGGGTGGCGTCCATTAAGGGGGGGGTACTGTGATGGTCTGGTTTTTTGTTGCTCTTCTGTTTTTTCCCCTCCCCCTTTGAGTTTCAGGTTGTGACGGGAGGCGTGGCTGGTCTCTGACTGATATCACACACCTGCAGCAATCACCCTGGCTCTACTTAAACCTGGTCTGACTTCACCACTCTGCCAGATGATTGAACATTGAGACCTGTGTGTGCGCGCCCTGCCAGTTAGCCGAGTTATTGTCTAAGAAACCTTTGAACTTGTCTTTGGAATTAAAACTTAAAACTGAACCAGTCTTTGGTCTCCTGCAGTCAATGGTCCAAACCTCAGCCGTGACAAAGACCCTCCTTCTGGAGCCGACCGAGCACCATTTCCAGCCGCTGAAGATGTTGCTCAACGGAGGAAGAATAGACGACAATATCATCCAGGTAAAGCAGTAATGACTGACCCTGCTGATCACCAAACATTCTCTGCATGAGCCGCTGGAAGGTGCTTGGGGCATTACACAAGCCAAAAGGCATGCGATTGAACTCAAAAAGGCCGAACGGTGTACAGAAGGCAGTTTTGGGACGATCCTTCTCTGACACCGGAACCTGATTATAGCCACTGGCCAAATCAATTGTGGAGAACCAGCGAGCCCCAGAAAGTGCATCCAAGCTCTCCTCGATGCGAGGTAGGGGGAAGGCATCCTTCCTGGTCTTACTATTTAGGGGACGATAGTCCACACACATACGCAGGCCCCCATCCTTCTTCCGCACCAAGACGATGGGAGATGCGTAAGGGCTGCTGCTTTCCCTGATGACCTGAGATTCCAGAAGCTGATTGATATGCGCCTTCACCGCCTCATACTCTGATGGAGGGATGCGTCGATACCTCTGCCTGACTGGAACATCATCAAGCAGTGGTATGTCGTGCGAGATGAGGTTAGTACAGCCCAGGTCACCATCATGGGCTGAGAAGACTGACTGGTACTTATACAGTAGAGACCTTACACCCGTCTGCTCCTGCTCAGGCAATGGGGACAGACTTAGGGACTCTATCCTATCGGGTACTGAGGGAGCAGCTATTTGGGAAGAGATGGTCACCAATGTAGGCTCCACCTCAGTCACCCCTGCAGGTAAACTGATGACCTGAGCAGCGTTCAGGAGACCAAGACTGGTCCGTGGGTAAAGGAGAACCTCCGCTGCCCCCACGTTAACTATGGGAACATACACAGTACCCCGAACAACCTGCACCAGGCAGGGAGAGGCTAGCAGCCCCGCTGGTAAGCCTGATTCAGGGGGCTCAAACAGCACAGTCTGACCAGAAAACTGCTGGGGGCAGGTGCTAGCAACAAGCTTCATCACCCCACCTGGAATACGCACCACCCGCTTCCCCCGGACCCTCACCGTGCCAGTCGGGTCACTCGGAGTTTGAATGGAAGACTGGTGGCACGTTTGTAGGGCTGCAACCACTGGAGCAGGTGCCTGGGAAACGAACGGCGAATCAAAAAGAGAAGGACCATATGCACCAAAGAGCTCACGATAGCATCGACGGATCACATTCATCCCTATGATACCAGGGACAGAAGACGCCCTGTCAGGGGGGTCCTTAACAACAAGGATCCCACAGTGGGGCATCACCTTACCACAGAGTTCCACATCAAGTTCCAAATAGCCGACGTATGGAATCGCCAGGCCATTAGCTGCTCGCAGCTGTAACCAGTGACACGAATGAAGGCGATCATGACCCCAAGGTGCAAACTGCTCCAAGAAGAAGCTTTCTGTGATGGTGGACACCATGGAACCAGTGTCCACCAAACATGACACAGCGACTCCTCCCATGGAGGCATCGATGTTTGGGCAAGGAGCAATTAAACCAGCTACTGCACCCTCCTGTGAGCCTATGGACTCCCCAACTGAACTGTGGCTCAGCAGCTCAGTGGGCTTCAGTTTTCCGAAGGGTGAGAGGGGTGAGTTAACCCTGCAGCATTAGAGTTCAAGCCAGGCACTGAACTAACCCGCTGTCTACGGGGGACCCGTCCACCGTCACACTCTCTAGCAAAATGGCCAGGCTGCTGACACCGTCTGCAAATTAAAGGGCCACTGCGAGAAGTCTGGCCTTGTGAACGAGGGGCCTGTAGGGAGGCTACGGTCTGAGTCAACTGGTCCAGCTGCTCCTGCTGGCGCTTCAAAAGATCCATCAGCTCACTAAGACCTGGCCCAGATGGAGTGCTATTAGGGGCCAGCGGGGCATGGCCCTGCATGCTATACTGCAGGCCATAAGCTGCTGGCAAAGAAACACTACGCCCTCTAGTGCCTCCTGGCAGACCCTCCCTCTCCCACCGAATCGCCTCACCACGCAGCTCCAACAGTGTGACAGTTGGCTGACGACGAACAAGCTGTTTAAGCTCCCGCCGGAGAGAACAGTCAAGCACATGCTCGATAAATTGGTCCCGAAGGAGAATATCAGCATTTGGCACACCATCAGGTGCGCACTGCCTCACCTGTGCCATTAAAGCCATCAAGGCCAAAGAGAACTCGTGCAAGGTCTCGCCCTCCAGCTGGTGCCGAGAGAAGAAAGCCTGCTGCAAGGTTACGTAAGGCTGAGCACAACCATACAGCTCTTGTAAAATGGTGAGAACCTTACCTGGGTCTCCTCGCTCTGCAGCAGAGCGATACTTAATTTCTTCCTTCGCTTCCCCTTCCAAGTGGTCAAAAATAAAGAGAGCTTGGTCAGCAGTGGAAAGATGGCGGGCACGCACACATGCCTGTAACTCCTCCACCCAGTCAGATATTCCAATGCCAGTCTTACCGTTGAACATCGGGCACCTACGGTCTCTTGGGACGACAACCAGCCGCTCTGTAACAGCAGCAGCCGCACCTGCAGGCAGAGCATGACCAGGCGGAGCAAAGGGAGCAGCCCCACCAGAGTCCCCCAGCGAAGCAGCCCGCTCCTGACGGAGCCGCTCATTGTCCGCTTTAAGCTGCAACACAAGCTCCTTAAGCTGCTGCATCTCCTCCTCCATACTGATGGAACAACCTACACCAAGCCTCACAAAGCAGTGTAAGAAAAAAATTTTTATGTCCCTGGAACAGACACTGCCGTTTTGGCTCAACAATTACACATACAAAACAGGACACCCACTAATAACCAGTTTAACAGAACACAAGAAGGAAAACTATATAAAGAAAAGGACAAAAATGAAACACGTCTCTGCCTTTATTAATGTGGATCCTGCCGACAACGCCAGAATGTGGCGAGGTGGACGCTAAGGAGCATTAAAAAAATCGTAGTTGCGACAACGCCACCTGGGGAATTGCGCCCCAGGAAATCTGAGCTTAACTGTGTTGGTTATTTAAACCAAGGCCACACAGGTTCAATACCACAGGGCGAGACGGTTCCACAACAAAGAATTTATTAACACATAAAGTAAACAAAATACAAGTCAAACACAGTCACACCAATTGAACACACAATAAAACAAACCAAGGGGCAAATGAAGCTGGCCGGGGCTACCATGCAACAGGACAACCACAAGACAAAGGGGGGGGGGGAGGTCCTCGACAGAATCACCCGTGAAACTACACACTCACACACACACAAAACCAAAAAAAGGGGGGACCGTGGAGAACACACCACCACCAGGGATTAACGGTCACAGGGAGCCCACGACACCTGACAACAAAAGAAATATCAATTAATAAAACAAGCCCAAAGGTTAGTATAACTGGCGTGAACTAAACAAACATTGACCTAAAAAAAGAGAAAAAGAAAAAGACAATATAATAAACTCATCAATACAATAAAGGAAAAAAAACAACACAGGAGAAAAGGAAGGAACAAACTCCACATCAGGCCAAAACAGCAATACAGCCGATACAATAATGGAGCCAAAACGGTAGTAGAGCCAAAACGGTAGTAGAGCCAAAACGGTAGTAGAGCCAAAACGGCAGCGCAGACCCAGGGAAGAGTGACTGGTAGTTGCCGGCAGTTTACCCTCGCCTCGTTCCGCAAGGCTACGGCCACGCCGGAAAGAGGCAGAAGACGGCCAGCTCCTGTCACGGGTTAATCACTCAGCTGCACCAAAACACCCAAACAATCAGCTGGAGAACGAAGGACAGAGCCGCTGGACGGCAGAAAATCGCGGACTTACCGAAAGGGCAGATGAGCATCTCCAGGAAAAACTACCAGTGGGGCGACACATCCCCACGGCCCGGCAGCCGGTCGCGCTCTACAAAACAAAGATCGCGTCACCAAAACCACCGCGCCGTGCATACACCAGCAGCGAGAGAATAGCGGAATACATTACCTGAGCGAAGAGGATCATACGCCCGCAACGACCACGTCACACAATCACAGTGGCCACAGGAAGGAAGCGGAAGAGGAAGAGGCAAACGCATCGCACATCTATATATAGAGACGCATCGCACCGCCCCTCAATCAACGCGCTCCGTCCCTTAGCACAATGCCATATAGTGGCAGGGAAAGACACGACAGGTCACACATGACTTTGTCTTCCATAATAAATCCAAAAAGGGGACATCCAACTCAGAACTTCCTTTGGGTCTTCATTCATTATCTTTGCATAAACTGACAAATGCTTAATCCAGTTCACTCCTCCTTCTTGATATTGAACTAAGTCATATATAAATTTCTTCCCTAGGACACTGTGGCTTCTCTCCACTTTACCCTGCTCTGGGGATGGTATGGAGAGCTCTGAATGATTTTTATTTTTAAGGACTCCATTAGTTTTCTTACAGCACCTTTGAACCGGTGGACCATGCTCATTGTAAATGTCTTCAAGGTGTCTAGAAACCTTCACAATGTGTGTACCTTTCAGCGGTCTTAGCCATACATACATATCTACTAAACACATCTATTACAGTCAGGATGTACCTATATGTGGCCATACTTGACCCTCCATTTAACCATGCCAACAAGGCTACCTGGTGTCAATCTTGAACTGCTTTGGCCAAGATAGATTTTGGTGAGGGTTTGTTCTGGAATGTTGCCTTATGGAGCTGGTAACATCTCGATCTGTCTTTCACACTTGCTCGGCTGATTTCTGCTCCCAAAGGTATATGTTTGATTTTCTTACACCAGAGCCTTTTGTTTTATCAAGGGCCTTATTTACAACTGCAGAGATAGTTCACTTTCTAGGCACCAATTTTCCATTAAATGTAATTGACTGACCATCCTCACTGAGGACATAATGCTGCCTATTCCGCCACAGTTGAGTAAGTGCAGAGCGCTGGGTCTTGGCTCTTTCTGCTACAGGAACATTAAATTCCCCCTTTAGTGCCTTGAGTATGACATTGTAGGTCTCATCAGACATTTGTCTGTGTCCATGTCCTCTGCGTTCCGATATGATGCAGGAGAGGATAAAGATTGCTTGTGAAATACCTGCAGTTGTATTAAAGACAAAGTTATTCCTTTTTTCAACTCTAAACAGTGACCTGCAAAGAGTTTGTATCTAACGCACATTCATTTTTATATCAGGTTTATCTAACACCGTTTAATTCCTTGTCCTACACTTGAATAATACTGAACAAAATCATAACCTACATATAAATATACACTACCAGACAAACGTTTGGACACACCTTCTCATTCAGTCTTTTTCTTTATTTTACTACTTTCTACATTGTAGATACATACTGAGGACATCAAATATATGAAGCAAATTATGTAGCAAAAAAAAAAAAAAAAAAAAAAATTAAATAACTCTAAATATGTTTTATATTTTAGATTACTCAAAGTAGCCACCATTTGCTTTGTTGACAGCGCTGCAAACCCTTGGCCTTCTCTTAATGAGCTTCATGATGTAGTCACCTGAAATGGTTTTTACATCACAGGTGTGCCTTGTCAGGGTTACTTTGTGGAATATCTTGCCTTCTTAATGAGGTTGGGACCATCAGTTGTGTTTTGCAGAAGCCAGATTGGTACACAGCTGACAGTTTTATTTGACAACTGTTAGAATTCATATTATGGCAAGAACCAATCAGCTAAGTAAAGAGAAACGACAGTCCATCATTATTTTAAGAACCGAAGGCCAGTCAGTCTGCAAAATTGCAAAAACTTGAATGTGTCCCCAAATGCAGTCGCAAAAACCATCAAGCACTATGATGAAACTGGCTCACATGAGGACCGCCCTGGGAAAGGAAGACCAAGAGTCGCCTCTGCAGCTGATGACAAGTTCATCCAAGTCACCAGCCTCAGATATCGCAATTTAACAGCACCTCAGATTAGAGCCCAGATAAATGCCACCCAGAGTTCTAGTAGCAGACACATCTCCACATCAACTGTTCAAAGGAGACTGCGCAAATCAGGCCTTTATGGTCAATTAGCTGCTAAGAAACCACTGCTAAGGAAATGCAACAAGCAGAAGAGATTTGTTTGGGCCAAGAAGCACAAGTAATGGACATTAGACCAGTGGAAATCTGTGCTTTGGTCTGATGAGTGCAAATTTGACATCTTTGGTTCCACCCAACGTGTCTTTGTGCGAAACAGAAAAGGTGAACGGAGGCACTCTACATGCATGGTTCTCACGGTAAAGCATTGAGGAGGATGCGTGATGTTGTGGGGGTGCTTTGCTGGTTTCACTGTTGGGGATTTATTCAAAACTGAAGGCACACTTAACCAGCATGGCTACCATAGCATCCTGCAGCAACATGCCATCCCATCCGGTTTGCGTTTAGTTGGACCATCATTTATTTTTCAACATGACAATGACCCCAAACACACCTCCAGGCTGTGTAAGGGCTATTTGACCAAGAAGGAGAGTGATGGAGTGCTGCGCCAGATGACCTGGCCTACACAGTCACCTGACATAAACCCAATCCAGATGGTTTGGGATGAGATGGAGCGCAGAGTGAAGGCAAAAGTGCTCAGCAACTCAGGAACTCCTTCAGAACTGTTGGAAAGCCATTTCAGGTGACCTCATGAAGCTCATCGCAAGAATGCCAAGAGTGTGCAAAGCAGTAATCAAAGCAAAGGGTGGCTATTTTGAAGAATCTAAAATATAAAACATGTTTTGAGTAATTTCACACCTTTTTGTTTACTACATAATTCCATCTGTGTTTATTCATAGCTTTGAAATTCTAAATATATTTTGTACAACACAAATTCTCGAAATGTCTCTTACAACCATATTTAAGGAGAGAGAGTGCATGATACATACCTTTGATGAATGAACATGACGACTATGCCATCCACTACATCTATTTTTGATGAGCAAACTGCACAAAAACTACCAAAAAATATTTTATTTCCAAGAAACGCAGTCCTATTTATGTATTATTACATTATCGGCTGCAGTTATTACATATCAAAGCATTTTTTAAGGCTGTGCCAATAACATAATAACCAAACAATAGTGTAATAACTCATTACGTTATTGGCAAAATGTTATTACCTCATTGGCTCAAAACCTTTATTACATCATTGGCAAGTTATTACGTTATTGGCTTTAATGCATTTAAAATGTCCAGAATTATTATGTTATTGTCAGGTATTACATTATTGGCTGTTATTACATTATCGGTTGCGTCACCATGTGATCAACAAAAATGTAATCTCTACACATTCCAAGTCAATAAAAATGATTTTATTGTCCAACTTACACAGTTCTTTCCTTTGAGTCCAGTGGCCCACTGTCTGCCTGGTATGTATTTAAGGCATGCTGCAAGGAGTAGGGGCAGGCAGACAGGCTGAAGAGTCATGCAACATGGTTCTTCAGGAAGATCTCCACATCTATTTTGAACCTGTAGGATAGTATGTTATAAAAGTGTTTTAGTGCTAGAGATCTAGTGCTCTACAGGTTGTATTTTTCTTTCAGTGAGCACAAATAACGTTTGAAATAGTTTTTCCATGTTGTTTTGGTTTTCTCAACAGCAGAAAAGTGTTTCCGAGGAGAAGCCGCCAGTCCCAGAGAAAAGGTAAGACACTCCAATCCGAATACGTTTCATGGGTTTCGACTAACTCGTTTATTCTTGTGATATTTCTGAAAAGTTCACAATAAAATGACCAACCGTGTGTCACTTTTCAGCACAACTGAGGCCCAAACTGCCAGATCAGCAAAGAAAACAAGCAAGAAGTGGTGGCGTGGGATGTTTAAATGTTGTAGGGTATGTTTCACAGAAAGAGCTGATGTAACCACCTATGTGTCAGTCACAACTGCATGGGTTATGGTTGGGCCAGTAGTGGACATGTAAGTTTATGTAATGTTCCCAAAAGTGACGAGAAGACATGATGGTGTGATTGTGTTGCTCAGCCTGTTGTCTCTGTGCTGTCCTGCAGGAGACAGATTTAGAGTTCAAGTGTGAGTGCGGAGGGACGTCGTCGAACCAGACATTGTCCTTCGCGACCCTGCCAAGGTAAGCCACATCACAGCCATCATACATGATCACCTGACCCAAGTGGTTCCCAAATGGGGATCCCCTGTCCCCTGACCCCTCCTTTCTCAAGATTCAACAAGTTGTGTCTCATCTTGCCCTACAGAGTGCTCATATTGCACCTGAAGCGTTTTTGCTTCACTCCCTCCTACACCCTGGAGAAGATCCAAGACCCCGTCCAACTACTGAGTCATCTGGAAGTGTCCTGCAAACAGGTGAAGAGAAACAGAACAATCACAGACATTAGACACATGTGACAGTAAGAAGAAGAATCAGCTTTATTGACAGTATATATATTTTTACATACACACACTGAATTCGTCTTCTGCGTTTGACCCATCCTTAGTTATTTCTGCAATTACATGCAGTGAAACACACACAGGAGCAGTGGGCAGCATCAAGCGCCCGGGGAGCAAACTGGGGGTTAAGTGACTTGCTCAAGGGCACATCAGCCGGCCAATGGAGAGGGGGAGCATTTATCGCATTAATCACTCCACCCCACCCAAATTTTTCCTGCCCGTCCGGTGGGGGAATCGAACCGGCGACCCTCCAATCACACGCCGCTTCTCTAGGCCACAGCTGCCCCCAAAGCCTCTCTCTCTCTTTCCTCCTCCTCCTCTCTCTCCCACTTTTTCCATGGTTTTTTAAACATGTGGACATGTGAGCATGTTTGAGGCTAACTCTGATTACCTGTGTTTTCCCCCAGGACGTTGGCTTTTACAGTCTGGTCAGCGTCATCAGCCACTTTGGCGTCTCAAGAACAGGTAAGCAGGCTGAATTCAGACATGTTGTGGAAATGTTTCAGTTAATGATGAAAATAACTGATTATTTTATACTATTTATACAGAAACGTTTTACTTACACTTTTTGAGCTTGGTTGATTAATCGCTCACTAATCACTCACTTTATCCATGCATGCGTCCTTATCTAGAAAACCTTTGTGTTGCCAGTTTGTGAAGTTTCTCTAAGGTTAATATTTGTAAAACCTTAATTAATAACTTAACCTTTTGTGCCTGCGGACATGATGGATTGTTCGAAAGAGGTACCAGATTTCTGTTTTCACTTAGAAAGGACACAAATCCAGAAGCTTTTCTGACTTTGTTAAATGCTAAATCGCTGCTGTCTGCTATCACTGAGCCTTCATCATCCGCACTGTGTTCATATAGTAACAACAATATGTCTCCTGTTAGGACACTACGTCTGTGATGGCATTTGCCCCGACAGTCCAGATGACGAGCACAACCGCTGGCTCACCTTCAACGACTCAGCAGTCCACAAGACAACCAGCACATCTGTTTGTGAGCAGCGGCGGGAGTCAGCATACGTCCTATTTTACAAACGAGAGGTAAGAAGGCAACACCATCACATCCACTGTAAATGTCCAGTGCAAGTCACTGTCAGTCGGTAAATAACCGCTACGACTTCTCAAGACCAAGCACAGCCTCTGTGTGCTGTTTCACCATTTTGACATTCATTATTATTATGAGAGGAAATTCTCAAGTTTCATAGCTTCTTTTATTATGAAAGTAAAAATAAAATTTTGCATTGAAGAAAAGTTTATTTTTGTTTGCATATGCTGTCATTCATGGTTCTTAGAAAACAATCAGAATCTGTAAAAATTGGTGTCAGCAGGTCACACTTTCAAAAATAATCGAAAACCAAAATCAGCCAGGAAGATTACAGTCAGTGCACCTCTAAACACAGCGTATACAATAATGTCGTGTGTATTTTCAGGTATAGAGCAGGACGCGGAGGGGGGCGCGTCTGAAGGTCCAGAACTGAAGACCTGAGGGCCACGGAGGTGAGTCATTTATTCTGTCATTGCAGGTGCTGGACAAGGGATGGGATGAAGAACAGCAAGACCAGCAGAGGATGACCAAAGAAGAAGAAGTAGGCACCCAGACACCCCTGCCCTCCCTGCACCACCTCACCACCGCCCCCACACTACCACCCCACCACACCACCCTACCACCCCACCACACCCCCACCCCACCACCACACCGCCCCAACACACCACCTCACCACCACCCCACCCCACCACACCACCTCACCACTACCCTCACCCTACTACCCCCACACCACCACCCCCACACCACACCGCCCCACCACACCACCTCACCACCACCCCCAGCCCACCACACCACCTCACCATTACCCCCACCCCACCACCCCCACACCACAGCGCCCCACCACACCACCTCACCACCACCCCCACCACCCCACCACACCACCTCACCACACCACCACCCCCACACCACCCTACCACCACCCCACCACACCACACCTCGCCACCACCCCCACCCCACCTCACCACCACTCCCACCCCACCACACCACCTCACCACCTCCCCGCACCCCCCTGCCTGGCTCCTCCCAAGGTTTCTTCCTCTTACAGGGAGTTTTTCCTTGCCACAGTCACCCCACCACCCCACCACACCACCTCACCATCTCACCACCTCCCCGCAAGAAGACGCAGTAAACACCAGCGCATTGAGCGCACTTCATTCAGCACACTTCAGCGCATTTTTCCCACTCGGATTTTATAGTTTTTGTGTGATTTTAGGTCCAGTGTGTTCATACAGTATGTCAAAATGAAAAAAATAACAGTAAAGTCACACTTGTGAGGTTGTGCTGAACAAAAATGATACCAAACATGGCAAGGTAAAAAATTTCTAAGTTGAAATATAAAGTTAGAATCAAAAATAGTCAAAAACTGACAATTACACATGACTCTAGAGGATTAATTCTGTGGAGGATTGTTGAGTCAAGTGAGGACAGATGGGCAAAGAAGGTCAGAGGACTGCAGGACTGATGAGAGGGAGCAGGTGAGGAAATGGGTGAGGCAATCAGGTGGTGGGGGAGAAGGGCATCCCTGTGGTCTTGAATCAGGGTTCATTTATATGGAGGAGAGTGGACCAGTGAAGATGCGATCAAACCTCTGCATTGTTCTTCAGTACAGTGTGCTGTGTTTTTGGACTTGCTTTGTGTTCTTCTTCCACCAAATGTGCTTCAACAAAACTTCACACACCACAATAAGGCTGCTGAGAGGTAAAGTGGCTGTACAGCTGCCTTTGAAAGAAGGAGGAGGAGATCCTGTTTGTCTCATGGTGGCTCAGACAAGGCTGTACATGTCCAATGAAGCAGTGGGATGGTACGTCCCGTTTTCAGGTCGGGATTTTGTTTGGCAGTTGAAAGCAGCGTTTCAGAGTAGAGATCACTGCTTATTTTTTCACGATTTTGAAGCCTTATTTCAAAATCATTCAAATTTGACTCTGTGGTTTATAACACATTTTTCTGTGCTGTGGCAAACTCAGGACACATAATTATTTTTTGCTTTACACAGACTTAAAACAATAGCATTAAAAGAACTGAAAGTGAGATTCACCAGATAAACTATATACACAGTATGACTCACTTAATTTGGTCATTTCTTTTTACATTTCTAAGTGTCTTAAGTGGTGAGTTAATCCATCACCTTACTTAGACCAAGGAGTATTTTTTACCCTGTTCAAAATTTCTACCAGTGACTATGATTCCTGGTGAGGACAGACCCAGATTCTCTCTTCTTTTGTCCAATATTATCTTGAGAGGTCTGACTGCATCTTGCTGCTGCTGGGATGACTGTTGTGGTTGGTGGTGATGATGATGATGCTGCTGATGATGTGGTTGGTGATGAGGACAGGAAATATGCTGCTGCTGCTGATGCAGGTGATGCTGTTGCTGCTGTTGTGGAACTTGGTGACAGTTTCCCTGCTGTTTCTGTTGTCAGTGTGGATGCTGTTGGCTGAACTGTTGCTGTTGAGACTGCTGTTGATTATGATGCTGAAGGCTTTGTGCTTTCGTCATATCTTGATGCACTTCCATGAGCCCTTCCTCCCTCCTGCCTCGCCCTCGACCCCGCCCCCGACCCCTTCTACTTTCTCCAGCCACTGATACCATCAGCCCCCTGCAATAAGGAGGCTCTGGAAGAGGACGTATGTGTGGTCTACCGCGTGGGCGAGGAGGGCCTTCACATTTTGATTTAGTTGGTTTCCTGCCTCGTTTCTTAGGGCCATCATGGTGGGGGGGTTGTGGAGGGTGTCCAAGAGAAGAGTATCTTGAGGGGTGGCAGAAGTCCATGTCACCCATAAGGGGACTGAGCCCCCTTACTCCTGATGTCCCACCAGATTTTCTACAAGTAGACCCCAAGTCAGGGATCAGGTCTGGAAGTCGTCGACTGTTAAGGCGAATGTCAGCTGGAACATCAGCTTTATCCTCATCATCCTCAAATTCGTACTCTTGCACATAGTTATTTTTTGTTTGAGGTTGTGGCTCGCGTCGCTGTTTGAGCAAGTAAAATGAGCTGGTCTTCAGCAGTTTCTTGGGTGGAGAGGAACAGAAGATATGTGAAGTCAGACCAGTAGTGCTTGCACTTCCACCCACCCCCACAGCTCCCACTATCTTGTTGACTGAGCCATCGCCTTGAACTGCTGAACTCAATCCCACAGTGGGTGTTTGTGATTGGAAGAAGCCAATCTGGTCAGTATTCACAGTGGAGGGAAGCATGTGGGTTTTCATAGAGTCAAGGTCTAAGTGCAGATTGCCATTTCCTGTTCCTGGAAGGCTGTGGCAGTACTGTCCATATACTTGGTTACTGTAATGACCAACGAGATCATAGCCCTCTCCAGGGTCTCCTGTTTTTAAGGCCTCCATAACTTTGTGCCTCTGCCCATGACCCTGAGTAATGCTTTCCTGAGCAGCTCGCCCTGCCCCAGAATCCCCAGCACAGCTTGATTTGTAATCAGCTGAATAAAACATGTCCTCCATCTCAGGAAAGAAAGAGCGGTCTTCATCATGTAAGAGAGTGTCCGGAAAGCATATGGACGATAGAGGTGCACACTGTTGAGTCTGCTGAGCTTGATTTTGTCCCACTTTACTAAATGGGCTTGCTGTGACAAACTGGTGCTGTTTGAGCTGGTCTAACTGGGAGTGTGACAGCTGGATTTTAGACTTTCTTTTTTGGGGCTGTTGCTGTGGAGTTCCCCTATTTGATGCCTGAGAGTGTGACAGCCGATGGTGAGTGTGTGCTTGTTGTTGATGGTGGGCATAAGTATGGGCATGGGTGGACAAGCCGGAACCTGCTTCAGAGAAGAAGTCAAGAAGATCTGAGCCTGGTTGTCTGGGATCATGGTGAGGTGTGAGTCCATGCTGCTGTCTGTGTCTGTCTCCATCACTTCCCTTCCTTCCTGTAACAGGCTCCCCAACCCCAGTTCTGTCCAGAGTTCCTTGAATGTCTTTGCTGTTTGTGTGGGAAAGAGACTGTTCTAACATATTTAGCAGAGATACTGAGTTCTGATTTGCTTGGGTTTGATCTCTTGACTGACCTCCAAGTGTGCAGTGATGGGTATCGACACCCTGGGTTTGAAGCTGAACTGACAACTGTGAGGACTGGTTCTGAGGGTGGGATTCCACCTCAGCAGGCCTGGCTGCACCCATCATAGCCTGTTGGCTCAAAGGATGCTGTTGTTGCTGTGAAGGGGCTTGCTGAGAGTCCATCTTGCTGTAGGTGGTACAGGAAAGAATAGACTGCAGCGTGTGAGCTTGCTGGGGAGGGCCTGGTGGTGAGACCATCAGAGAGAGGGAAGCCTGGTTTTGTCGTGCCTGCTGCACTTCTGGTGTGTTACATGAGTAGATACTGCCATTTACATCTGAAGGCTTCTTCAACTCCATGTGAGGGTGGCTGTGAGAGTGGGAACTGGAACGGCTATGGTGACAATGTTGAATGCGCTGTGTGCATTGAGTGTGCTGAGAGTGTTGTAAAGACACAGGTGAGGTGTGATTGGAATGTTGAGCATGTGACTGCTGGGTGTAGAGGTCCCCTCTTTCATAACAGACTACTCTGTCCAGGGAGATGTGCTGCTGTTGATGGGAGTGGGTAGTGTGGGAGTGGGAAAAAGAGTCAGTGACCCTTCCTAGCCCTCCAGCAGTGGACTTTGATACTGTCAATTCTAACTTGGTCTGCTGCTGTTTCTCCTGTGACATTTCTAACTGACTGTTTAAGCTACTTGCTGCATCACCAATTGCCAATCCAGGAGCTGAACTGCTGGTAGTGCTGTTGGTACGAATGACACTCTGAAGGTTGTTAATTTCATAGGTCACCCCTTTGTCTTCCCCATCCCTAGCCTGTGGAAGTGGTTGGGGTGGTTGCTGAGGAGGTGGGTGATGCTGGGATGGATGTGGAGCTGAACTCTGGGTATGCAGTAAGTGGTGGAAAAGGAAATCATCTTCATCTTCATCCTCATCTTGTGATCGCTCAAGTCCCAGTATCTCTATTTTTGGCTTAGATGGTGTTGATTGGTAGGACTGGTTCTGTGCGTGCTCAGGGAAACCTTGTGGTAAGGACATTAAAGTGGAAGAGAGAATGGAGGACAAGTATTTGGTGGCTCCTGAGCCTCCAGAGGATTGCCAAGGGTTTGCAGAAGCAGGAGAGTGCAAACCAGGGCAAATGATTATAGAACCATTGGAGGGGGATGGACTAGACTCAGGCAGGTGGTAAGAGTTACTGCCTCCATTACCAACAGAAGAAGCCCCACTCCCTGACCTTGCAGATCCACGTGCAGCTGCTCCTGATATGGGTTCATTTCCCTCTGATGCTCCAAGACCCCCATAGCCTAAGGGAGAACTGTCTTCTTTTCTGAGGGAAGCTGAGCCAAAGCTTGAGTCCCCAAAGATTTCTGACGAAAATGAGTGCCCCCCTGAACCTATACCTATACCAATGAAGGCTTTTGCTCCAGTGCCCCCGGCTCCAGAGCTCGGGTCCTGGGCATGAGATGAGTTGAAGGGCCCATAAGACTGGGCCAAGTGGTTGGGAGAGCAGGACTGGGCATGTTGCTGGGGAGGGGTCGGACAGTCATATTTGGAGAGGCATTGTCTGGGTGCTTGCTGTTGGACAAAGGTAGAGGACACCACTGAGGGAGGAGGTGGGGCGGGTGCTGACTGAGATGGGGCCTGTTGATGAGAGGGGGCAGAAAAAGAGTCAGTGCTTGTCTTGGAGCTAGAAGAGGGTAAAGAAGAAGCAGAGGAGGCTGATGGTGGAGTGTGTGGGGTGTGTGAAGAAGATGATGCTGAACCTGTAGAGGAGTAGCCACTGCGGGAGCTGGAACTTTTGGCTCCCTTTGAGCGAGATGAAGAGGAGGAGGAGGAGCTGGAGGATGAAAATGTGTAAGGAGTTTTGATGACAGGTTGATATGTCTTCAATTCCATCCGTGGTGAGGATTTCGTGTCAGAGGATGAGGCGAACATGGATCTATTACAAAGCTGGGTTGACTGCTTGTGAAGCTGGGAGGACAACAGATTCAATTGCCGAGGGGACACGTGGCAACTGGAAGAGTCTTGGGTCTGAGGAGGGGCCGTGGGGTCCTGAGAGCTCCAGTAGGTGGAATTCTGGGAAGGCAGTAAGCGATCTAAGGTGAAGCTGGACTGGGAAGGTGCTTTGATGTGTAGTCGGGGATCATGGGGAGACAGCAAACTACTGGAAGTCTGGCTAAATGTAGATGTGTCTTCCAGGGAGAGAGAGGAAATGAAAGATCGTCCAGAGAAGGAGCCAGGATGCTGGTATGCAGAAAGGGTTGAGGACGAGGTAAAGGAGCTGGAACCTGGAAGTGCTCCTGAAATAAAAAGCTCCGCTGGGGATGGGGTATGCATTGCTAAAAGACACAACATGGACAGTGTTGACAAATGCAAGTCACTATTTAAATTCAACAAATGAGCAAATTTTAAGTTTGAGACGGAGCTTTAAACTTTTGGATATTTTTACAAATTAAATAAATGTAATTATTTGGAAAATTAAATTATTATTTATTATCTGGAAATGGCAGTAGTACCAACAACTGACAATAAATCAGTTTTAAATTTTTTAAAGGGCAGCCTTTCTTGACACTCACCAGCCTGCCAAGAGGGAGAACGAAACTGAGAAAAGATGGAGAAAGTGGAGGGTGGGGGCTGTGAACCACGGGATTCCAGAGCTGAAATTAGGCTCATGGCAGAGGGGTCAGGATCCAAGGAGCTGGCATGGTGGAGGCTGGCATCAAATGGCCCAGTCAGGCCTAAACAAACCACAACCCTCACATAATTCATTCAAATCATATGTATCATATCATCGTCACATTTTACATAGACTGGAACAATTAATTTGATCTCAGTTGTACTGTACATTAATGTTAACAATCAAACCTCTATACACAGCAAGTTAGTCACAGAGTTCCACAAGGTCCTGTGCTCTCACCTCCAGTAGATAACATTTCAACAAATTCATTTTTATGTGGCTCACACACAATTATTCTTGCATGAATTATACTTCAGTGAAACCAATCAATTAAATAAGTTTCAGGCATGTCTTAAAGACATAAAAACCAGGATGACCTGCAATTTTTTGCCACTGAACAACAAAAACAACAATTAGTCCACATATTTGCTAATACGGATTATTGCAAGTCTTTATTATGCCGCTGCACATGTGCTGACAGGAATTAGTATAATAGATCATATTACTCCCATCTTGGCTTCTCTACGCTGGCTTCCTGTAAAATCCAGATGTGAGCACCTAATGGTCAGACACCATCATATCTTATAAAACTAAAAGTAATAAAACTAAATTACCCTATTATCCAACTAGAACTCTGTGCTCCCAGGATGCACGGTTACTTGTGGTTTCCAGAGTCTCCAAAAGTAGAATGTGAGCCAGAGCAGCCAGAGGCTCCACTATCAGAAACCATCTTCTTGTCGCAGTTCCAGGAGACATACACCCTCTCTACATTTAAGAGTAGGCTTAAAACTTTTCTTCTTAATAAAGCTTATAGTTAGTCTGTAGTTATGCTGCTATAGACATAGACTGCCAGGGGACTTCCAATCATCCACTGAGCTTCCCTGTTCTCCTCTCCTCTTCATGCAGAGTTAATATATTATTGCTATTACCTGGCCTCTTCCCCAGACTCTTTCTTGCCTTGCAGGTTTCCATGGATTGTAGCTGGACACTCTTCTGTGTTCCTCCTCTGCCAACTCCTACTATTTTTATTCGTCATATTTATTATTATCATTATTATTATTATCGTTATTATTAGTAGTGGTAGTAGCAATACTAGTAGTAGCCATTCTGGATAGCCCAATTCACCTTCTGCAAGACGAGCTCTGGTAGCTGGGGAGCTCATTCAGTCACCAACTCACACCACCCAAGAACAGGACAGAGCACTTTAAACACTCATTTGCGCCCACTGCAATCAAACTGCTTACCAGCAGTGGAGAACACAGACTGACACCATCATCACCACCCCAACCAGAACATCCATTTTCTATACCGCTTATCCGTCAGGGTCGCGGGGGAGCTGGAGCCTATCCCAGCTGACTACGGGCGAGAGGCGGTGTTCACCCTGGACTGGTCGCCAGTCAATCGCAGGGCCAACACACAAAGACAAACAACCACACACTCTCACACTCACACCTAGGGGCAATTTAGAGTAGCCAATTAACCTAATGTGCATGTTTTTGGTATTGTGGGAGGAAGCCGGAGTACCCGGAGAAAACCCACGCAGGCAAACTCCACATAGAAGGGCCCAGACCGGGATTCGAACCTGGAACCCTCTTGCTATGAGGCGACAGTGCTAACCACTGCACCACCGTGCCGCCCTCCAACCAGAACAGCAGAAACCTATTTTTCTTTACTGAAAAAGATTTTATAATATTGTGAATAGAAGTCTTATAAGTGAAACCTGCACTCAAGCATCTGACTTTGTATTCATTTATTAATTAATTGCTCTGAATGCTGTGTTTTCTGTATTACGGTAAAGAAAATTAAATATAACTGTGTGTAGATAACCAGCGGTTTAGTAAATGAGTTTCAACCTGTGATCATTGCACAGTTACTATAGAACTATAACTCTAATATAGAAAATACTGTATGTCATATGACACTTATTTATGAATCAGCTTAGGTTGAATTTTCAGTGCAAGCCTTTTACTTGTAATCAAGTATTTTCCTAAACTGTTAGAGAAGAACCTTAACCAGCCTTTTTTTCTAAACACAATGTATGTACAATAACTATTGCTGCAACCAGCTTTGCTGAATATTCCTGTAGGTATTTTGGGAAATTTTCCAGTACAAAAATTTTCAATTACCCCTTTGTCTGAGTTTTGAGAAAGTATCCAAAAGCCCATTTAACTAGCATATCTTGATGTATCATATACTTACTTACTTTCTGAATTTCACAGAATAGTACACAGAATAATATTGTTAACATCACTTTTCCCTTAACATTTCACTTTTGTTTCCCTGTACTGTACCCCATAGACAGTATTTTCAAAAAATAATGGAAGAGCTCAGAAACAAAGAAACAAGAGTTCAAAAACAAAAATGGTATATACAAATCTCACACACACTGACTGTGGATATAATGTAAGAATGAAAATATCCTTATATTAAAGCTTGGAGTCAGCAAATATCACTGTCCAAGTGTCAACTGTATATAGAAAGGGTTGTGTACAATACTTTAAGATTTTTAATTCTACAGATAAACCACCCAATGAATCCTTACCAAGCATGCGTCTAGTAGAAACCCAGGTCCCACACTGTCTGGAACTTCCTGGATCATGGTTGGTTGCATATCCCTGGAGGGGGTGTGAAGTACCATAGGCTGGTCGGGGGTGTAGCTCTGAGTCTGAGTGGGATGACCTGGAGCTACCATACATAAGGCTGTGGAAAACAAGGTTATTTGGTTTGACTTTTATAAAGTCCCTTATTCACACAGTGTTCTATCTTATTGGACAGGTCAGACTGCTGGCCCTACAGTTTAATAGTCTATTTAGAGCAGGCCTTACCGAAGTGGGGCATGCCAGCCAAAGGTGGCCCACCATAAGTTTCAGTTTGGCCCTCTAGATGTTTCTAGTTAAAAAAAAAATAAACTGAAATATTATATCTTATGTAATATTTATGCTGTTTTATTTTGGTGATGTAAATGATGCTATTTGAAATGTAGGATCCATAATTATTCACTATTTTTCGTAATCTGAACATGGGGGGCTCAGTCACATTTTGCACAATTAATTTGTCAATTAAGGGAACTTACGATCCAAGAATCAGTTTGTTTCTTAACAGTGCAATACAATTCAATACAGTAAAATAAAACAGATCCTTGCTTTTAGCCCATGACTCTCCAAGAGAAAAAGTTTGGACACCACTGAATTAAGGGATCTATGTTTTCACTTTCAGTATTCATAATGTCAAATACATGATTCTCACCAATGTATGTACCATAATTTCCACTGGTATTTGTAGCATTTGTTCATAATGTTCATCGAGTTTTCTGTTTCTGTACTGTACTGTACTGGATACTGAATAAGTTATCTAATTTTGTCATTATAACCAAAAAGTGTGATTATTTTGTAACAACAATAGCCCATAGAACTTGTTGTTGCTAATACTATGTTCATGGTCTATTGAAGTTACTGTAGTTACCAGTTTACAGACCAGTAACTGGTGTGAGAACATAAACTTTCACTGGGTTCCCAACCCATGAGTGTCACAAATTCAAAGCAACACTGGATGCTCAGCACTGAGGCTCTTTATCATGGTGTTGAGTGGTTATCTCTTTACACCACCTGGAGGTTCTAGCCATTCCACTTTTAGGTCAGTTTTTATTCTTGCAAACCTGACTTAAATTAACCAAAACTAATGCTACTTTATCAATTAATATGAAAAATATACAATAATAAAATAAAGGAGCTATTTCAATGTTCCATGTGTGCTGCAGTGTTTGCGAGCAGACTTGGCAAACAAGGCTGGTAGTTTCTTCAGGATGAACGCTAGGATGGTTAAAAATAAAGAAAAAATACTATGCTAACAAGTTCCTTTTTTCCAGAGACAGATGAAAAAATGCCCACTGAAGACAAAGACAATAAAGATGGAAAAATAACAGCATAAGATCATTAAACAAAAAAATACATTGACAGCTATCACAATATGAATTAATGTTGGGTATGTTGAAGTTCCAAAGTCCTCCAATGGTGAAAATACACAGCATTCATTGCTACTAGATATCACACAAGAGCACCTGCATCTTAGACCAAAATAAACTGTCTTTCACTTAATAAAGTGTGAGAGAAAGCAGCATCTGAGCACACATTGTTCACAAAACTCAAACTGTACTATCAATCTGAAAAATTAGGCAGTGCTGGTCCACTATGAATCAAGATTATGTTGCTATCTTACTGTATTGATTATGTTTCACCACAAATGTTTTCAGAGACATATTTTGGTGTTTAACTATAGTACGAGAAAGTTTCTTACCAGGCCGTCATGTAGAAAACGGGAGGACAGAGAGGGACTCACATGCACTAATATGCACGCATGGCCAGCCCGGCTATACCAAAAGAATAAAGAACAGAACAAAAGAACAGAGAAGCTCAGATTACAACACACAGAGGCAGTGTGACGACATTCTCTGTTCAAGATGCCGTTACTCTATTCTGTCTGTTGGGGTCTAGAGATGCAAGCCCTGCTGCCTCCACCTACCCCCGACCCCCATGCCATTTTTATATTTTTATTATTCTGCAACAAGTGAGAGAATGATCGTAATCTGTTTTTACAGTTTTACTACATTTATGCATCTTCTAAAATGGTGGACAGAAATACAAAGGCAATTAACTTTTTTCATTTTTAACTCTTTGCATATCTTTCAATAGTTAACTAATTTCTTCAAACTCTACAGTCCCAAAATTGCACGAGAAAAGTTCCAGTAAAACATCTGTATTTAAAAACAATTCATGGAGACCATTAATGCAATGCACCAAAAACCCAAAAATGGGTTTTGACCACATGGGAATTAGGCTCTAGCTAGAGTTCACAGAAAAACAAAACAAACTTTCACTTCACACACATGAGTTTGACTGTGGAAACATGTCTGGTTATTCACCCCAAACAGAATACATCTCTATACATTAGATGTAAGTTAGTAAGCAACAGCTTACCAGGGTTACCAGCACTTTTTTCCCCCTCTCCTATCCATAAGCTCGTGAAGTACATTACAAAGTACAAAGTACATTAGTACATTTTCCCTCAACAAAAACAAAGGGAGATTAATTATAGTAGCCTACATTACACCATGGCTCGCTGGTTCAGACAGGTTAAGGCACAAGAATGAAGATAAATCCCAAAAGTTTCAAAGAGTGAGTGCTCTCCCCCAGGTAAACAGCCCTGGATCAGATCATCGGGTGTTACTGCACGTTTATTCTAAGGCAAGAGTACAACATCAACATCAATTACCCTGTGCAGTTTCTAGTTACTTAATAAACAGCAATCAGGCATGTTTTTTCTTCAGCTTTCTCACTGAAACACATATTACCTATAAGAGAAGCATTGAGCATTGTTTGGCATAAGAGCAGTGATCACTGCATAGGGCACCTTTCAACTGTATGTTCTATGTGATTAGCATGAAGGGGACTACAAACTCTCATTTCATTCTGCAACCCTGTGCTATAAAGGATAATTTACCTGCCTGGAATCCTTGAACATGTGAATGATATAATGGGAATGTTTTAGTGTTTTCTGTATATTTTTGGGTTGGTTTTAACATGAGACACTTCGAGTAATTTCTGAGTAGTAGTGTTTAGTGGTACTTTAAAAATTCAGAATTCAAGGATTCAAGGATTCAAGGAGCTTTATTGTCATTTCACGCACGTAAACATGAGTGGAATGAAATTAGTTTCCCCGGTCCCAGTATAAGCCCAGTTTCTTAACAAAATAAATATAAATATAAACAATGCTATATAATATAAAAACAGTGTAATATAAAGTGAAAAACAGTAGATGATATAAACACCAGTGTAAACAGTATAAACAGAATCTTCTGATATCACCAATATCACCCGTAGAAATTGCCCCAGCAACATTAATATCAGATTGTATGCTTCTCTGCCTCATGAGGATGAGTTATGGACTAAATGTGATGTGCTGATGTGTTTATTGAATGATTAACCCAGTTTTAAGATGTATGCAGTTTATCAGAGCATTGAATGCATTTTATGTTAATCATGGTTTCACCATTTTCATGTATTTGCTTTTTTTTCACAGATCTTTCTGTGGATTGGGGCTGTGCTAAATTGAATATGTTACAAGACAGGATTGCAAGAAGAACATGCAAACTTAACAAAATATGTATAACACTGAAAAACACTTTTAGCAACTCTGACATGTTCTGGTTTTTGGAAATTTATCTTTAAACTGTGTGGCCAAGAGGGTCAAGCAAGACATGGATGAGATGATGAGATGAAAGCTGGCTTTTGGAAAGGTTAGCAGAAAGAAGAACTGTTAAAAAAAACCAAAAACTATCTGCGCCATCTGGCTCAATGCATCAGAAACCATGTTCATCAAGGCTCTACAATTCTAAATGAGTGGTGAGCAAACATGAGTTCGCAGCCCACTGCTGGGATCACGTATTTCACTGGGAACCATGAGTTTATTGCCTTTAACAACAGAGTATATGTACAGAACATTGAGAAAGGAATTTGACAAAATGAAATAATTTAATTTGATGACATTCATGTTAGGTAGCTTTCCTTCTGCATCTTCTGTGAGTCAAGAATATACCTACTATGATCCTTTACACACTCATGTTACAGCGAGACATTGAGATGGAAAAACAAACACACATGAATGGAAAAGACTGTATGTTAAAACATGACTTTGCTGTTATGTATATTTTCATATAGACTTTCCACTTAAGACATAGAGAAAAGCTGAAATTGTCACTTGTTCGTGTTTATACAATGTTCATTTTATTCTTATTATCAATAGCTGGTGCAATGACCCAATTTCCCTATAATACAAGTTTTATAGAATTTCTCTTGTGGTTGTTTTTACCCCTCACACTGTAAAAAGTACAGTACATCAATGTTATTTCCACCGCTTTTCTGGACTTATGGACACAGTGGCAGGGAGCAAACCTAACAGCCTGTTCAGGTAACCTACTGCAGCCTAAGCTGCCTAAGCTCGCCCAAGCTGAGTGAATCAACCATGTACAAATGAAAGCACATTTTGTCAGCATCTCATCCTCAACCAGAGCAGGATGAGACAACATATCTTCTATTTGCAGTATGCAACATATACATAACTCAATTGGCATTTCTTCCAGAGATGGAACACATATAGCTGATGCTGATGAAAGACTGGTTGTCAAGGCGACAGGAGTCGGTTAACTTTAGCTGCAATTCCAACACACAACGTATAAGGTTGATAAGTTCCACTACAGTGACGGCCGGGCCGACACACCAATCGAGACCGTCACAATCGTAGACTTTGCCAGCACTTAAGACAGCATCACCTGTCATCCGTATTGTGTATGTTATATAACAGAATCAGTTTGATGGGGAATCAGTTTGATGGGCAACATCTGCAGAAGCTGCAGATGTTGCACAGGTGTAGTCACCGCTAGAAATGAAAATGTACAATGACTAGAGTGAAGAAAGTTAACATAGCGGCCTACTTTAGTTAACACTCAGCGTAACGTTACAAACGCTCATTTTAATGAGCTCACTCACGTCTACTTCAGCGGCATTCAGGGCACGTTTGTCAGTTGGATTACATTAGAATCACATTTGGTGTCAGAGCCGCCAACAAGTATATTCACTGCATCAGCTCATATTTCATTGTGGTATTTATTAGCAACATTTACCGCAAAATTTGTCGTTACGATATGAAGCCGTTTGTAGTTAAACGGTAACTAAAACAAATGACTATTTCGCACATTATACTTCATTTGCGCACGTTTTATTTCAAGTTTTATATCACGAAGGGCTCGTTTCCCATTTGCTACACATCAAGCGGCAGCTCCATTCATCGTACCTGTGAGCTATCCAATTAGTACTGAACCAATCAACCTCACTTCAACCAGCGAGTGTCCCAGTCATGCATTTGTTAAGTCAAAAGCAAGACAAAGCTACAACGGAAACAGTGCAGAGCTGGAACTTAAATGTCATCTTTCATGACTCACTCAGCTTTATCACTGTTAAGCTTCCATTGCGTTCCATGCTACTTGGAGACAGCCCCCATACCCCCTCCCGCTGCTCGCTGTACCTGGCCATGTAGCAGCACCGTGCAGTCTGGCTGGATGCAGAGACGCAGGCAGCGTCGCGTCCATGGCGTTTATCAGAGTCACTTTGAGCTCAGTGGTGCACCCAGAAGACCAGTGCGAACCCACGCTTTCTCCAGCGAAGCTTACCCTGCTTTGCTTGAGCTGTCGTAACTCCATGCCGTCCCAGCCCCTAAATCTCCGAATCCTGCAGCGGGATATTTCCTGTCCATTAAAGGACTGGATGAGAATGGGCAGATAGCGAGGGGTGGGCGGGGGGAGGCAGATAGCGAGGGGTGGGCGGGGGGAGGGCGTCTTCTCTGCGCTCGCTACTGTGTATTTCTCCGCTTGACGAGTCTGTAGTCTTGGGGAGGAATGAAGGGAGGTGAAGGAGTCAGAGGAGGTGGGGAGGTGGTCATAGCAGCCAGGAGCAACCCCTTCCCTCTCTCCTCTCCCCTCATATGTCACTGTCTATGGTCTCTTGTGTTAAACCGATGAGCCGGAAATGGTCAGATGGTCCAAGTTCTGCAGCAGCTTTAAGAAGCAACGCTATATTCACATCGATCCAAAAACTGATCTCCCACTGCTTACTCGCGACACAGCAAAGGTGTTTTCACTCACTTTGTTGGGAAGACGCCATTTTTAAGAGGAATGACTGGACTGCCCCCCCGCCACACACACACACACACACACACACACACAGAACACATGCAGAATTGGTGCTATAGCCAGATGTGTTTCTTTATAATCAATAATAAATTCAAGTTCATGTTCAAGTGCGTAGCACAGGCATGCATTTGGCTCTACAGACTCGATAAACACACATGAATAAAATATGGCTGGAGAGGTGTGTTATGTCACAATCCAAATCTGAATGGGAATCATATGTGGTTTATTGTGTAAAAGATGTCTGGCATTTCTAGAAGAATCAACAGCTCTATGAACTTATTGTCTGTTGTTGCTCTGGACAGCATTAACTCCAAACACAACACAGTTTGGTGCACAGTGCAAGCACAAATATAATATTCACCCTCAGCTGTACCCACTTTAAAGCATCATATCTGTAGAGGACAGACTACTGGCCAGCCAATGCTTATATCACTCTATCAGTGCTGTCAAGGATTGTGTTAGCTCTTCACTCATAAATATGGTATATCAAACAACATGCAATATTTAAAAGTTTACTCAAAACACCAATTATTATCAAACCCATTGCTTTTCTTACTCTAACCCAAATCATTCATTGTCTTCTGGTTCAGCATTCTCAGATGGCGCACCCCTGTGGTCAAAGAGAGGAAGGATCTTTGTGAGTGAAAAGGTGCTGCAGCATACTGCAAGAGTAGCTGCTGAACCACATTACAAACAGTCAACACATCAAGATCCCAAGAATACAAAAGAAAATACAAGTTCAAAAAATACAAAGCACTCAATGCAAAATATAATTTATCTGAAGTTCAGAAAAGTTTAATAAGTTGATTATTATTTTGGGATTGAATTTGAATTACTTAACTGTTTTAACATTACATTACACATTAATTTTGGTATCCTAGACAATCTAATAGCCTGACCCTTGGCAGGTGATTTAATAGCTTTGCCATTCATACTTTCAGAAAAAGCCACATTTCTGTTCAAATACGCAACATTGTTAAAGGATGTTCACCAGCTTCCATAATATCTTTTTTTTCAAACAAGCAATAATGGGTCCTGTGGCTGCATCCTTAAAGGCACAATATGTAGGAGTTGTCAGTTGCTGTTTATAAACAGACCACTAAGTCACCATAAAAATACTTAATTGCTGAGTTTCATTCCCAGGTTGTCAAAAACAAAACAAAAAAAAAGAACACCAGCCCAGTAAAATAATGAAAAGGCAGTGACTCTGCAGACAGAGACACCACCATGGACATCAGTCATAAGTGAAGACAGAGAGCGATTATTTTTGTTAGTATATACATTGCTTTCAAAAGTTCCTGCATATTATGCCTTTAAAATATCATCTTATCTTTGAAGGATATATTGTGACAAACACACAAAAATACTTTAAAAGACAAGAAAAGTTTCTTGTGGTCAAGTGTTAATGCGACGTGGTTTATTTATTTATTGTTTTTTAAATAAAATTTGAGGTAAGGATACAGCCATGTAGTTTATATAGGTATTTTAAGAGGTTTCAGTTTTCCATCATTAAGTGATAAATTCTTAAACAGCAATCTAAGAATTAGAAAGTATTTTATCTGCATTTTCACTTTGCTGTCACTATGTGTACATATCACTATGTGATACGTGTTGACATTGATGATTTTTTATGCTTATTTCTATGTTTGATAGTGCGTAGATGATGGTGAAGCCATGAAGTGGTAAGATGTTGAGTATACCAATGTTTTTCTTTAAATAAAATAAATTTAGATAAGTTTATGACATGGTAAAGGCAACTGTCATGAAAGGTGGAAATGCAGACATTGAAATGATTATTTTAACATACAGTACTTAGTACTGTTATACATACAGTATAACATACTTCCTTTTTTTTTTTTTTTTTTAGATGTTTGGACCACCATGGGCATTGGTCAGCCTAGATCCATGTAAGGTGCATGTGCATACTGGAGCATCCGCTTACCCTGAATATGGAGGTGGTGGGGCATCGTGCTGCCCACTGCGGTGCAGAGCCTCATTGTAGCTTGGTAGACCTGGGGCAATGATCGGAGCCAGAGGCACTGACTCTGGGGATGGATGCCCATCTGCTGCCATCCTCACTGGAGCTCTAGATCAATACAAAGCACAACAGAAATTAAATTCAAAAGAATTTAACAAGACAAATTACTTTTGTTCAGTAAATTTGATAGGTGATTTGATACATTTGGTGTTATGTTTTAAATGGAATGCATAGCGCACAGGTGGAAATTTTCATCAGTGGTGATGCTTGTGGTGAATTCTGACTGAATTGAAATGGAAAACAATGGTCATGTGAGCATCTGAAGCAGTTATTGCCGATGAAAGATGATTACAAGAAGCTTTCCTTATATTATAATTCATTGTAATTATCCTTCCATTCACTTTGGTTATGGGTAGTGTGTTCAGGCTGTAATGGTGTGAAGTGCAGGGTTAACACACACACACACACACAAAAAAAAAAAACCGAACAGTGAATCAGAATCAGAATCAACTTATGGAGAAACACAACCCAATTTTATCTTGTAGTGGCCAGGTCAGATAACCTGGCAATCAGACAGGTTGGTTAAGAGTACTATTATCCAAGTTATTTACATTAAATGTATAAACTGACAATATAAATATACACACATACATATAAATGTACTTAAATTATTTTTTATTTTCATATTTTTTCATGTCAGGGTGAAAATATGTGTAATATAGGCCAAAAAAATACACATATAGAAATGTTATTGGTCTTCCAAATTGCAAAGTTTCTACAATTTACAATCTACAATCCTTGACGCCTCAAAAAAACATCATGCTGGCACTGCATCACCAGGGACAAATACTCTATACTTGTCATGGATGGAGAAAGCCTCTGGAAGAGTTGAGGCCTCTATCCAGGTGAAGTTCATGGAACAAATAATGATACTCAGGACATAGTCCAGTTTTGTCCTTCCACACTATTGCACAATTCAGATTCAGTCTGAATAGGCCTTGTGAAACAACAAATTTAAAAATGAATCGAACCAAAGCTGTCAGGTGTTTCAGTAGGACATGTAATCTTTGTTGTTCCTTTGAGTCTAAGATTAGGATTGATCTTCAAAGACAAGGAAGCTGTTCAGTTGGTGCCTAGCTTCATCTGGGCTTCAGTGTAAACTTACTGAGCTGAACTCCGTCTACCCTTGAGTTTGGCTTTGTAGCAGTAGATTCCCAGCACAGTTGCAATAACAGCTGACACCAGGACAGCAAGGATCCCTGCCACCAGTCCTGATACATCCACTCTGGGTGCATATGCTTTAAAGACAAACATCATTAACATCAAACCATTGTTTCTTAAAGTCACTAATCACTACATTAATGACCTCAATCATTACTGTCCTGACGCTATGTTGAACTGTTAATTCTGAAATGTTGCTACAATTTCTGTCCAGTAAGCTTGCAGCATAAGCAAACAGGTGCAACAGACATTACTAATTTTCTCCAGTACATAAATGTGATGATGAAAACACTTCCACAGCACATTTAATTGTAAAGTACAGCCTCCTTAAAAATGAGGTATTCTAAACGACCAAAGATGCACTCTGAGATTGTGTTGTAGGATTCAATTGCATCCTCCAAATAAGAGTACCTTTAACCAAGCAGATATAATGTATAAAATATTACAAATAAAGAAAAAAAATAATGCCAATTATAATTCTCATGTATTTATTGTTATGTAATATATAATACATTATTTTTAATTATTACATATTAATTACATAATACACATATTTTCAATGTGTACCTTGACTGTTGACATAGTTGATCCAAAATGATTCCTAAAAATGGAAATAAAAGAAGGTTTATACCATATTTCTATATTTATATAGCTTCAGTTTTTTGGCATGTGTTGTTCAAGGAAATGGATTCTTCTGCATTTATCACTCTCACACTGCAAATACAATGCAGAAATAGTGAAACTAAAAAGCACTGAATGAACTCAGTGATTCCAAGTTTCCTTTAATGAACTTTTAGTGATTTCGGGTTCCCTTCAAAACATTTTCATTTTTCAACTGACACAATACAATAGAGAGACAATCACTACCAGGAACATTACCGTCTGAACATCGTCCTCAAACACCTCTCTTGCCTCCTCATAGCTGCACTTCTCTTCTACACACTCCCTTTCTAAACTATCAGGAACAAACAGCTCCAAGTCCCAGCTGTTATAAAGCAGTGAGCGAGACAGGAAGGAGGTTGCTGACTGTTCGTCCACCAACACTGGATCTCCTGCACAACACAACAGTCACAAGTCAGATTCACTTATATAGCACACTCTGTCAGACAACAGCTCTCATATGCTGGAACTCAAAAAAAATACAACTGTACAAATACACAGTATTTTACACCCAAAGATTACATGTTTAAAGGACCACACCCCTCACACCAAACTTGAAATTTGAAACAAAAATCCAGCCCAGTGTTCTCTACAAAATGTCTTTTGAAACACAACTACCATTATTGTTTATTGGATAATTAGCCTGAACTGTAAAACTGTAAAATCACATCTACATTCTGGATTTTGTTGACTCCATCAACACCAAAGTTGCTATATGACATTGCAAGAGTGAGATACACCAATGTTTCTTGTAAATGACAAAGATTGGTCAAAAAATATGGCTGCCATCAAACAAAAGAGTTTGTAAGAGGTGGGGCTTAGCAGTAACATGGTCATAATGCATTAACAATGAATCAAATCATCATACATGATATTGTCATTTTACGTGTGTTTTGTGAATTGACTTTAAACAAAATTTAAACACAAAGACAATTGTCTATCTTATTATAAATAAGGCAGCTACACAAAGAGGTTTTGTTGTATTTGTTGAGTCATACCTGTGATAATAGAAGTGTAGTGTGTGTTTGTATGATGACCAACTTTGAATGACAAGAAGTGAGGTTTACCTGGAGTGCGTTTGTAGGTGACAGAACAGTGGACCACCAGCAGCAGGCACAGCACAGTAATCCACACCTCTGACAAGTCTGCCATTGAAACAAAAACCTGCACGGAAAATGACAAGGAAGGACGTCCATGCAAATTGTTCCAACACTTGTTCCAACAGGATAGGCCTTGTGAAACTCACCTGTCCAACAGTTTTGCCTCCTTACTTGGCTTCAGTTTGTTCTGTCCGTCAAAACTTTTCAGAAGAAAAACATCACTTATTCTTCTATATTTTCAGAAAACTGGAGGCACCAATATTGTTTCAACCTAATCTTCCCTATACTGAGTTTTGTGTTGAAGCCATCGGTTCACAAAGTGTTGCGCTGTTTTTTCAGCAATGTCACATTATAAACCTGCTGAACAGCATACCAGCTGGAGGGAGGAGCCGCCACAAACTGCCTGTCTGTCTCTCTCATTTTCCAGTCTCCTTAAGTCCAGTTGTGAGTGAGTGAAAAAAAGTGACTGAGGGAGAAGGACAGAGTAGACAGTAAAGAAAACAAAAAACTGAAAACTGTATTAAAATATTGCACTTTTCAAGTCAATCACTGAAAGTGCTTTACAGATCTTACCTAACTGAACAAAGGATAGCCACATGCCATGTAACATTAGTAAGAGGCAAGACAAGACAAGATAAATTTATTTGTATAGTGTCACAAACTACGGACCACACCACAAACTCACGACTCAAGTTTCAAAATAAAGTTTTTATTCAAAAAAGTACAAACTCAAAATCACTCCTCAAAGAGGAAAAAAACCTACACTAAACTAAGAAACAAAAACACACCAGACTGAAGATAGGCTAAGAAAAGAGAAAATCACTAGAGCAAAGGAATAAAATAACTAGACCTGGCAATGGCATGGAGATAACGCTGGTTGCCTGACACAAGGAACAACTGGCACAGGACAAAGGGATATGAGGACTATATATACACACAAGGTAAGGGCACAGTTGGAAACAAACAGGGCGGAGACAGGTAATCCCAAAGGAGGGAAAAGAGACAGAGGATAAAGGCAAAGGTAGCTGCACTACCTCCCAGTCTGTTTTTAGAGATACCAGGAACCACTAGCAGACCTGCATTCTGGGAACGAAGTGTTCTACTGGGGCAATAAGGAACAATGAGGTCCTTAAGATAGGACAGAGCTTTGTTATTGAGAGCGTTTTAAGTCAACAGAAGGATTTTTAAATCTATCCTATATCCTACAGGAAGCCAATGAAGAGAGGCTAAAACAGGTGAGATATGCGCTCTCTTATTAACTCCTGTGAATACCCTCACTGCAGCATTCTGGACCAACTGGAGACTCTTCAGAGTTTTTAGAACATCCTGACAAGAGAGAATTACAGTAGTCCAGCCTAGAAGTGATGAATGCATGGATCAGCTTCTCAGCATCACTCTGAGAAAGGATGTTCCTTATTTTAACTATGCTACGGAGGTGAAAAAAGGCAGTCCTATTGATATGTTCTATATGGGAAAAGTATCATCCCTAATACTGAACCCTGGGGTACACCATAAGTTACTTTACTATACTTACAGCAATTATGATTAATGTTAACAAACTGAGACCTGTCAGATAAATATGATTTGAAGAATGTTGTGATCAATGGTGTCAAATGCAGCACTGAGATCGAGAAATACAAGTATGCAGACAAGACCTCTATCAGATGCCAGGAGAACTTTTATCAGTGCTGTTTCAGTACTGTCCCACACGTAAAGGAAATATATGAACATATATCCAAATATTATGCAGAATAAATGCAGAATATATTTTGCATGTATGCCATATTTAGGGTCATATATGTGCATGTATGTGGATATATATGACTTACATCCACATATATGCCACAGTCAGGTGCATATGTCATACATAATATACATATATATGTGTAGCTTATATGTACATATATGTGTGCATATATGGATATATATGTACATACATATATGTAGGGGCCAATTTCGAATATGTGCATATATGTTGGAAAATATATGTGGCATATATAAAAAACATATATGTACATATATTTTCTTTCCGTGTTGCATGAGCAGTTTTCGCTAATTCCGAAGTTCTTGGCTTTGCTTCCACGTTTGAAATGAGAAAAATCTCACCCCATTTTTGTTGTTTTTTTTTGTTTTTTTTTACCAAAGCGATCAATTCAGTTTTCAATTCAATTCAGTTTATTTATATAGCGCCTATTCACAACAAAAGTTATCTCATGACACTTTCCAATTTGAGCAGGTCTAGACCAAACTCTTTAATTAAATTGTAAATATTCATGTGAACAATTGTGGCAGTTAACAACACAGCACGTTTGCACCATGTTTTAACTTGTTTAATATACAAAACAACACAAGAACAGTGTCACTCATGCAGCCGGCGCAAACACACTTTTCAGTTGCCCACAAAGCCCACAATGCACTGCAGTTTTCCCACTGTCTCGGCTCAGCTTTATGAGTCGGTAGTTCGTCAATATGGATCGAGTTGATGATAGATGATAGAGTGTAAGGCCACTTTAAAAACTGCTGCATGCAATAAAACACTCAAAAGCTATTGTCTTTTACACTGAATATTCTTCTGCAAACCTCAATCTGCACTGAATTAAAATAAGTACAATCATAAATACATTTTGTTTGAACATATATGCACATTACATCTTTTGCAAATAAAGTGAGATATAGGCATTATGTATGGTATGCAAAAAGTCAGATATATATGAGCTATATATAAGGCATTATATATAACAACAACAGCACTGGTTAAAGTTACAAATGACTTTCTCTTGGCATCGGAGCGCGGGCTTGTCTCCATACTTGTTTTACTAGATCTCAGTGCTACTTTCGACACAGTAAATCACAACATTTTATTACACAGACTAGAACATGAGACTAGGATCACAGGGACTGTGCTACGCTGGTTCAAATCATATTTAACAGATAGATTTCACTTTGTTCACGTTAATGATGTTTCCTCTTCATATATAAGGGTTAGCCTCGGTGTTCCACAAGGTTCAGTGCTTGGGCCGATCCTGTTCACCTTATACATGCTCCCTCTAGGAAATATTATTCAGAAACATGGCATAAACTTTCATTGTTATGCTGTCACTCTCTCAGAGTGATGCTGAAAAACTTGTCCATGCTTTCGTTACTTCTAGGCTGGACTACTGCAACTCACTATTGTCAGGATGTTCAAATTACTCTATTAATAACCTGCAGCTGATCCAGAATGCAGCAGATAAAGTTTTAACAGGAATCAGTAAAAGGGATCATATCTCCCCCATCTTAGCTTCTCTTCACTGGCTTCCGGTAAAATTCAGAATAGACTTTAAAATTCTCCTACTTACATATAAGGCCCTAAATGGACTAGCCCCATCATATTCATCATATCATCATCATATTCCTAATAGATCACTCAGATCACAGAGTGCAGGTTTACTTGCAGTTCCCAGAATTCATAAAAGTAGAACGGGAGGACGAGCCTTTAGCTATCAGGCACCCCTGCTGTGGAACCAGTCGCCAATCTGGGTTCGACAGGCAGACACCACCTCCACTTTTAAGAGTAAACTTAAAACCTTTCTGTTCAGTAAAGCATATAGTTAGCACCAAATAAAGTGTGTAGGGCTGGTAGGCATAGTTTCACTCACCTCATGCTATATAGCCACAGGTAGAATAGGTCTGACTAACTGTTAATCTTTAAATCTCTATCATAGATATGCTGCTATAGGCCTATGCTGCCGGGGGACACAAACATGATCCACCAACCAGTTTCCCCTCCTCCTTCTCCTCTTCTATCCTCTCCCCTCATCAGATTAACATGCAGTTCATTATTTTATGTCACTAACTGTGTGTCCAGTTCTCCTCGTAGTTTTGTGTCTCTACCTCCCTTTCTCTCTCTCTCTCTCTGTATCTTTCTGCAGGTATCTCTCCATCCAGATCTTCATGTTGAACTGTAGCCGGCTCTATGACCAACCCAATGTCTACTGTTGACATCTGCCTGTCATTCTTCTGTGCACTGACTATCGGCGGGGTGGTTCTCCCTACGGGCCGAAATTGAACTGAATAGAATTGATAGGATAGTGATTTTCAACAGCATATGAAAAACACACGAATGATACAGCATTTCATTATAATTTCATTATTGTAATTTCAGTCTTGTGAAATGTTAAAATCATATTGATGTGGTATCAAAAGTGAAACTGAACAGATGAATCACATGAAAATTTAAAAATTTTAATTAGTTGAGACTTTGTTTTATTTGCCCTTTTAGTAATGTCGTTCTCATGTGGTTAACTGCTTTCCTGCCTGTACAACATCCATTGCACGTCTGCCCGTCCTGGGTGAGGGATCCCTCCTCTGTTGCTCACCCTGAGGTTTCTTCCATTTTTTCCTGTTAAAGGTTTATCTGGGAGTTTTTCCTCAGTCAATGTGAGGGTCGAAGGGCAGAGGATGTTGCTATGATGTTATGTTAAGCCCTTTCAGACAAACTGCTTGTAAAAATGGGCTATACAAATAAAGCTGTCTTGTCTTGTCTTGTCTCAAGTGGATTGGATAGGTAGTATAGAGTCTAATCCATATGAAACAGTAAAATGAAGCAGTCGTGCTTGAGAAAACTTGAAGCTGGTGACATTCCACAGCTGCCATAGTCGCTCAACGCTGCTCAATTTCATCAGGGATGGATCTCCACTGAGGGACCAAGAGAGCCCTTTCCTGGTTGCTAAGAGGAGTGAAAAAGCTTACAGCACCTGGTATTCCCAGGCGGTCTCCCATTCAAGTACTAACCAGGCCCGACCCTGCTTAACTTCCGAGATCAGACGAGATCAGGCGTGTTCAGGGTGGTATGGCCGTAAGCCGTCTCAATCCTCACGACGGGGCCTTTTAAAGATGCCGTGGCATCGCTATGCTGGAGATGAAATAAATCTTCTGATTACAATGAATATGGAAAGAATATACAATATTCTCTTCTCAAGTGTATTGGATAAGTAGCATAGAGTCTAATGAATATAAAATAGTGAAACGAAGCGTTTCTCCTCTTCTTCCTTTCTTTTTTTCCGAAATAAGCACTTGAGGGGCAGCACGGTGGTGCAGTGGTTAGCACTGTCGCGTCATGGCAAGAGGGTTCCAGGGTTCCGAAAAACATGCACATTAGGTTAATTGGCTATTCGAAATTGTCCCTAGGTATGAGTGTGTGGTTGTTTGTACGCTACCCATTTCTCAGTGCCTTCTGACGTGACGGACAGCAGGGGTCAAGACTAAACCAATACATTGGTGGTGTACGGATAGTGTCATTTTCGTATAGTAAGGCTGTATTATTGGCCTTGGCACAAACCAAACAGACGAATAACAAGAGTGTATGGAATTTGAAATTGGCCTACAGTAGGAAACCATCTAGTGTTATGAATGAAATTTGAGTGCTTTTTGATTCCATTACTGTAGCGCAATTAGGATCCCCCATTCCCCCTCCTCCTTATTCCAGTGGCGGGGGTCCTCACATGCCGCCCCTGGCAAAGTGCCATCCTAGGCAGCCGCCCAATTCGCCCATATGAAAAACCGCTACTGCTGTTATTTATGGGGATTGAAGGTATTGGATGGACAGGATAGTGAAAGCTGCAACGGAAGCCAGAGAACCAAATGCATGTATGCCAGGAAGATGGATCTAGTCCAGTGGTGGCCCTGTTACAGCCCACGGGAAACAGGTCAAACATATACAAATATAATAACATTTACATAAAGACAACATTCATTTCGTCTCTTCCATGCAATACCCTGCATTTCCATTGCCCCCACTAGATGATTGACTCGAAACACTAACACCTTTGCTAAATAAGAGTCAGTCTACACACAGATATTCATTCTTCACATTTGCCATTGCATTGAGACCTACTTTAACAATGAATGGACCACAGAAAAGAAAAGTTGACAGTGAGTGCCAAGTTTTGAATAAAGAGTGGACAGCTAATTTTTTTTTCATTGAAGTCTGATCAAAGGTGGCATATCTTATTTGCCATGAAACTATTGTGGTTTTCAAAAAACACAATATCAGCCGCCACTTTTCCACCAATCATGCTAACTATGCTACCAACCAGTTAATGTAAGAAAGTGCTGCTACTGCTCAGAGGTTAGCAGCCAATTTACACGCTCAGCAAAATATTCTTTCCCCACAAACTACTATTTAGGAGGGGGGGAGAGTAGCGCACGAGTAGAGTAGGAGTAATTACTTTTGTTCCTTGGTTATTATTGAGTGTTCATTCTTTATGGTATATTTATTTTCCGTTGTAGTAATTGCTTTGGTTGCAACTCACAACTGAGATTTTATTTTTTATTTATTTTGGTTATTGTGGGTTGCATTTTGACTTGTTAGTGTTTTTCATTGAATAGCTTTTCTGAATTTTTTTATTATTTTCTGTTTTTGTTTTCTTGGATATAGTTTTGTGTCATGCCTGGTGTTTTTTGTTATTCATAGTCTTTGGATTTCAGTCCATGTGCCATGTTTCATGTTTGTCTTTTCATGTGTTTCCATGTTTTATGTTCAAGGGTTATGTCATATCCTGTTTTATTTTGAAAGCGTCTCTTCCCCTGTGTGCCCTGTTTTTAGGTAGCTTTGCTTTTGGTTTTCTTGATTGCTTTCTCCCTCCTAATGTGTGTCACCTGTTAAAGAATCTCAGGTGGTGATGAGACAGGAAGTGGGCAGTGGTGCTCACATGTGCAGGGGAGGAGACCAGGAAGTATTAAGAGGCTGTGTGCTCACCACGGACTTCTTTTGTTCCCTGCCATGCTGCCACACCAATAGGGTGATGTACAGCAGCACTCCCCTCATCCTCTGATGGATGCATAAATATGTAAGATAATTGTTTTCCTTTGTTCATCTAAGCTGGTGTGGCATGCATGGCAGTATATGATTATATATTTTTGCTTTGTTTACAAAATCATTCATTCATCCACTCATCCAAACACCCTTTGTCAACCTGTCCTAATAAAACGTTTGAAATGGCTCTTGGATCCAGTGTTAAAGTAAATGTGCACAGCAGACAGGGGTTCAAATCCAAAGACAGTCTTTTATATCATCTGTGTCTCATTGTCTTGTCTATTTCATCCTCGTTTCCCAAGCACCTTTGTCAGAGCGTTGCGTCTTCATGTTATGCCAGGATCTGTTTTGTCTAGTCGCCATGCCAAGCCAGGAAGTTATGTCACAGTTTTTTTTCATAGATCCCACGCTACTGTAAGTGTGTGTGTTTCTTTGAGTTTTGCTTTAATTAATTAAGGATTTTGTTCAGACCTCAGCCTCGCATCACTGCTTTTTTGACTCTGCATTGGGGTTCAGCCTTTTCTGCGTCAGCGATGCCGACCTACTTGACAGTTTTGTTGTTGTTTTCATTTTTAATCCATTGCTGTTAGGTCTCCCCCATTCAGGTGTTGAGCCTGCGGTGGTGGATTGGTGTCCCTCTTGTTTTGTTGTCTTGTCCCCCTTGTGTTTGTACGTCGGGTTGATTTTGCTTCATTTTTATTTGCTTCACGTGTGGTGTTCTGGGATCCCCTTTTTTGGGGGGGGGGGCTGTCTGTCACAGTAGGCCTCAGCCCTGATTGGTTTCCCTTAATTTCCTCAAGTGAGTGATGTGTTTTTCTAATCTTGTAGTCTTCTATACAAATTTTAAAAAATCAATTGCAAAAAGTGACTGAACTAATTCATGGTGACTTGGCCAGAGAGTTGAGGGGCTGAAGCTGCCATGGTGTAAACTTATGTCACCATGGATCGCCAAACTTAACAGGAAAAACACTGGACTGCAGAAAGAAATCCATGACAAGGTGAAAGAAGAAAACCCTGAGTTGGATGTAATTCTCTTACACTGCATAATAAAAAAAAACTTCATACAAGTGAGGGGACTTAACCATCATCAATTCATTAAATTCTTTGAAGAAACTAATGCTGATCACCATTGCTGATGTTCATTGGTTGAGTTTGGGGAAAGTATGTTGTTGAGTGTGGGGGCTCAAAGGGGAGATAAACTCATTTTTGGAGTTCATGGGGAAAGCCAAAATGATTTTCCTGAGCTGAGTGACCTAGATTGACTTTGTGATTTTGCGTTCACTGTAGACATACTGGCAGTCATGAATGACTTGAATGCAAAGCTACAAGGGAAAGATCAATTTGTGCATGAAATGTATACAAATGTGAAGGCCTTCAAACCCAAATTGATATTATTCTCAAGACTTTTTTTTTTCGACAGCAGAGAACAGAGAATTCTGCTGTCAATTGTCTGATTTTGAAAAAATAGAGAAGTCACTTCAGCTGGTGTCATGTCCCCTATCACAGGATTTTGAAACAGCACCACAAGAGTTGCAATTGGAACTGACAGATCTTCAGTGTGACTCTGTCTTGAAGGAGAAGTTCAAGTGCCTTAAACTGGATGAATTTTATGCTTCACTAAACGAAACCAATTTCCAAACATCCGGCAGATAGCACAGAAGACGCAGGTGTTGCTTTGCTCTACCTACATGTGTGAGCAAACATTCAGCATGATGAACATCAACAAAGCATGCTGTAGTTCTATCCACTAATCATAACTTTAGGGACTCTAGTGTAAATAGTCATTTTCTTTTCTGTACTGTGCACAGCACAGGTACTTGTTTCTTGTGTATTTATTCTTTGTGAATGCACACTTATTCTTTTTCAATGCAGGTACTTGTTTCCTGTGTATCTATTCTTTTTGAATGCACATCCTTCCCTCATCCTTGCATGCTTTGCACCCTCTATATCCTGTTTGCTGCTGTAACCTGTCAAAAAATTTGAATGTCCAAATTCCAAATGTGATTGGCTGCACTGATGGCACTCAGATTCCTATCACTGCTCCTTCAGAAAATGAACATTATGTGAATAGGAAGTCCTCTCACAGTATTAATGTGCAGGTACATACATTGACTACTTCCTTTAAATGTCAGAGCACAAACATTTCAACTAACCTGTCTAATTTTCTGTAATGTTAAAATCATTTGTGATGCAGCTCACATCATCACAGATGTAGAAGCCAAGTGGCCTGGGTCTGTGCATGACTCCTGTATATATCGAGAGTCTTCTCTGAGCAACAGACTGGACTGCGGCAAGTGGCCTGAAACATTGCACTGGTGGCTGTTTGTCACTGTAAAGATCTTTGTCTAGTTAGTCTGTGAAAAATATCAGTACTAAATAAATGTGACTTTACTTGCAGGAGAGATTGAAGGCTTGCTTCTAGGTGACAGGGGTTACCCCTGCTAACCCACAGTCATAACCCCTTACCCAGACCCTCAACCAGGCCCCCAGCAGCACTTCAATGTGGCACACTGCAGGACAAGAGCCAGGGCTGAGATGACTGTAGGCCTGTTGAAAGCCTGTTTCCAGGGCTTACGTCATCTCAGAGTAACTCCTGAAAGAGCCTGTGACATAAGTGTGGCATGTGTTATTCTCCATAATATTGCGACTATTAGAGGAGAGCAACACTCTGCCCTACAAACAGAAGACCATGAGGAGGACCCCATCCACCTCCCAGAAAACCTGGGCCCGTATTCCTAAAGATTCTGAGAATCCTCTCAGTGAGCTCCTAACTTAGCCTAAAAATTCCCAGCAAGGAGTCTTAGCTTAGGAGTGATTCCAGAACATTCTCAAGGACTGGACAGAAACTCCTATCTTAGTGAGGAGGTGTGGTTGACCCCGTTGCTAGGTATGAGTCATCATTTCCAAAGCTGTGATTGGTTGATCCTAAAAGCTGGATAAAAAACTTACTTTTGGTGATAATAGTCAAAGGAAGGACCATCAAATTGATAAACTTAATCATGGAATCTAATCTTATGAAGACCGTGTAATCGTAAATAATATATCACATAAAAGAAAATACATGTTAAATGAATAGTAAACTGTACTATAAAATAATCCTACTGAATGCCCACGTATTCACATAGTGGTGGTTATATTAATTTGCTTTTATTAATTGCATGCTTTTGTACTTTCAACTATCAACATCTCAACTTAATTTGGTATTAATGAGAGTAACACAGCACAGCTTTCATCAATGTCCTTGATTGCTGACAGGTGTATAAGAAGTAGGTTTGTGTGGCTTTTACATCTGCTACAAACTAGTAAACAACAATAGAGAAGAAAAAAGAACAAGAAAACCCAACTGGACCGAGGAACAGTGTTTGCTTTTGGCTCAATTGATCAATGAGCATGAAAGTGTTTTGAGGGGTAAATTTAGCCCCAGTGTCACAGTGCAAGCCAAGAAGCAAGCCTGGGACACTATAGAACAACAGATAAATGCCTCCTTTCCGTTGGTTGTGCGTACAAGTGAGGATTGCGAGAAGCGGTGGTTTGTGTTGCAGTCAAAAGCAAAAGAGCACAGGTGAGTGATATACTACTTCCTTACACCTGCTGGCAAAGTTAATTTAAATGCTTAATTATTGTGTATATATTGATTTACTGGATTTCCCTTTAGGGGGTGGACCACCTTCTAAGCAGCTGTCCCAGGTTGCAGAAACAGTATTTGATATGCTGGGGCAGTCAGAAGTTGGCATCACTGGGCTGAGGGAAGGCATTGACCCCTCAATGTTGCAGGCCATTGAAATGCAACAATGGTAGAACAAATGAGTTTTCATATATCAAGAGGCAGGAAAACAAAGTATTAAGCACAGTGTTTATTCATTGCATAAACCATTTAGCGTATTGCTTGTGCATGTTCCTTCTACTAAATCAATTAAAACAAGACAATAATTAAACTAAATGTGTTCCCCTTTCTGTAGCATGGAGCCATCAGAGGAACCGGACCCCTCAACATCACAGGTGTACGACCATCAGACAGAGTCCAGCCTGCCCGCTGCTGCCGCTCAAACACCATCCCTGCTTGCTGCACCTGCTGCTCCAACACCATCCCTGCAGGACAGAAGATTAGAGTTGACGATGGATGTCTTAACGCAGCAGAAAACAGTTCTCTGCCTACAGGAGGAGTACTATAGACTGAAAATTCAGTTCCTAAAAAATAGAGTGACAAATAGATATTGTGTCTTTGAGTAATGTGTCATGTATGTAACTATTGTAAGTGATGTTTGGTAAAACTATGTGGTACATTGATTAAATGCATTCACACATTTTCTAATTACATATACTGTAACTTGCCTGAAATGTAAATTTGGGCTCTGTAAGGTAGTCCACTTTGAGCCAAGTTCCCCTGTAGAAAGTCAATGTTTTCTTCACCACCACCACCACCATCGCTCTCCTCATCACCATCACCCTCAAGAGGTTCCGCAATCTGCCGAGCCTTGCAAATGTTGTGCAGTATTGCACAGGCCACGATGACTTTGCAGACTTTATCAGGGGTCAGCCACACCTCTCCATGGAGGACATGAAAGAGTCTCTTCATTTGGCCAATGCCACGCTCCACAACTGCCCTTGTTCTCTTATGGGCCCTATAGACATAATCAAACATTATACATTATGTACATTATTTGATGGAAATATCTAGGATAATCCAACATGCAATTTACATTTTATGTCCATGCTTAATTCTATATTGTTCGGGTTACCTGTTGTAGTTTAGTTGCGGCCCTTGGTGTGGCTGGAGGTAAGGTGTTAGGAGCCATGGTTTGCATGGGTAGCCACTGTCCCCTAACAGGTGGCAATTGGCTGGCACATAATGTCCCTCGAAAAGCTGTCTGAGACCACTCTCAGAGAGCATTCTGGCATCATGTGTTGAGCCTGGCCATAACAAGCTGAACATTGATTGCTGTGAAATCTTTTCCTGCTCACAAAGATGGCTTCATCTTCTGATGGTGCAATTATTCTGACATGTGTCCCATCAATTACACCCACAACACCAAGGAATCCTGCAATGTCCATAAATGCCCTTTTGTGGGCTTGCAAAGTGTGGGCATCCAGTGGAAATTTACCAAATTGTGTCACAATGTGAGGTTGTGACAATGCTGTCAATGTTTGATTGATGACCCTGCTGATGGAGGGTTGTGACAGACCCAAGTCATCACTGCTGCATTGTTGCATTTTCCCTGTTGCCAAATACCTCAAGGTTGTGATTACCTTCATTTCAGGTGATATGGCATTGTGGCGTTGGGTAGGAGAAGTCAATGCATCTCTAATGAGCTCTAACACAAAAACAATGCCGGCGCAATCCAATCTGTAGGGTTTTAATAATTCACCGTCTTCCAGTGTTTGGAGAATATCTCTGCTCCCTCTTCCCTCCATTTTGTCCTCTGCTTAGGGAACTCCTAAGGAGCAACTCTCTGCACTAAAAATCTTTCGGAATACGAGCACAGATCTAATATGATACCTCTGTAGGCCTTTCTGTGACAGCAGACACAGTGTCTTCATCTTCATTATCCTTTGAAGACAAGCATTTTATTCTGTGAACTTTATACTACCGGTACTACTGGTTATGAGTTTTGGCGTGTTGAGTTACACAACAGGCTGGAGTTGGGCTACATGAGGCTCCAATAGGTGGAGACGTCCCTCAGAGTCTACTGGATTCAAGAACAAACATCCTGTCTCTAAAAGAGGCTTCATAAAAAATATTATAGAGGTGTGGACTTCTTACATGTTATGAAGGCACTTGTGTCCTGGGGGGTGACTGGCTCAGATGAGCTGCCCCCTGGGATTCCCTCAGCCACTGGCCTTCCAGTAGTTTGGCTAAGGGCCATCTCCTCTGCCTCTGTTAGAGGTGGTGGTGCAGGTCCTCCACCCGTTTTAGGGGCCTCTGCCCTCTTTCTGTTGGCTAGACAGGAGTCAGATGTTAACTTCACCACATTAATTAATGAAACATTACAGAGAACAGAATGTGTGGAAACATCATGCGGGGATGAAAGAGTTGTACAGTATTAAGTCATTTAAATACATTTAAATAGTTTGACATGTCAAACGTTAGCAAAGTGAGATACAACCAGGCATGTTATGTTTCCGCCTCACCTGATTGAAACATATTTTTAAATTTCACGCGTTTTTCACCCCCTGGGTTGCACCTACATGAACAGAGGGTCAATATCATTTTTTTTTTTTTTTACATGCAATATTCTATGAGTGATTAAACCCAAAACTTACGCATTGACTCGAGCAGTGTTTGTTTTTCCCCACGCGTTTTCTCTTTCTTTTGCTGCTGCCGTGTTACTTTTTTCTGGAATATTTACCGATATTCACCGTACGCCACCATCAAAATTTCCAGTTCCGTAAATTATGTTGATCGCAGAGTTAACATTCATACTCAGAGTTTGTTGAACCTGCTTCATGAAACGGACCCCTGGTCCCTGTTCACTGGTTATATCTTTTTAATTCTGGTTGTTGTCTGGTTGTGACTATCGGCGGGGTTGTTCTCTCTTGCGGGCCGGGTCCTGCTCGGGGTTTCCTCCTGTTGGGGTGGGGTGTTTCCTTTCTACTGTCTGCTTGCTCGGGGGTTCGGGCTCTGGGTCTCTGTGGAGCGTCTGGAGGCGATTGAATTGAACTGAATGGATAGGATAGTGGTTTTCATGACAATATGATATATTCCATGACATTCCATGACAATAAAGCTCCTTGAATCCTTATGCTAGTTCATGAAGGATATTTGTGAATAGTGGGAACTAAATAACACCTCAAAACCAAGGTGATTTAGTGATTTGGCATAATTGCGGTAGAAGGTTACTACACACTTGAGTATGATATTCTGACCGCTACAACTAGAGGGGAAAAAAAAAAAAAAAAAAAAAAAAAAATCGCTGACAGTCTGGCCTCAATCTTCAGCAGACATGGATTACCTGTCATTCATCTGCAAATGGGATAATGGATGACAGACCAAATATGACTTATTCAGGGAATACTGTGAAAATAAAGGAATTAAACACATTATGACAACTCCAAAACGGGCTCACACAAAGTTGCTCACTGCTGAAGAGAATAAAGAGGATTGGTTGGAAATGTGAAATCAAACACATGTGACTGTGTGCCAGAGCAAAGAACATGCCAGCGTAGATGAAAAACTTTGCTGAAATGCTCTTTAATCAGAACAGCACTGGAGGTATGTGATAGAGATGCTGAACAACAAGGAATAAGGACAGTGTTATGCATGGCAAATCCATAGACTATGGACAGGACATTCAAAGTTCAGACATGCCAACAGCCAGACCTCAGAGGATGAAAAAGATAACTCAGAGGCTTTGTAATTTTGTTTTGAATTGAAATGCATAAATTTTGTGGATGTATTATGAATTGTATAATGTTAAAATATATATATATTACACTTAGGTGTATGAGTTTATTTCAAAGGAATAGAGGAATGAATTGATTAGATGGGTCACATGTCTGTAAACAGGAAGTGGTGGGGGAGAACGAAAGAGATATTCACAGAGCATTTAACTTTAGCAACAATATCGGTTGATCTGTCAAGTTCAGACAGACTATTCTCGGACCCACACAGCAGACCAGAGGCAAACAGGTGTGGAGAGGTGGTTTACTAAAAGTCCAGGCTTGGTACAAAAAAGGCATTCAGTTCAGGCAAAAGTACAAAAAACACTAGGCAAAGGGTAGTCAAAGAACAGGCCAAAGTCAAAAACCACAAGGAAGAGAAACTAGACAGGAAAGAATACAACACAGGGGGAAAATTGCTGGAAAGTTACTCACAAAGGATGCAGACGATCTGACATAACACACTGGGGAAGACAGGTATATATATATATATATACACACACACACACACACACGAGGACAGGGGCTAATGAGACAGGTGAACACAATGACAATCAAACACAGATGAGACAATAACAATGATGGAAAGTAAAGACACCAACAAAGAACACAAACGGGAAGTGAGGGAATCCCTACAAAATAAAACAGGAAGTCCAACCCAAACAGACTAAACAGAATGTGACCTGACATATTCATGTAATAAAGCAATTGAAAGGTAGAATCTTCATATCATGATTCAATTCAGGATGCACCATCTACATTTGATATTAAGGATTAAGATAGGCACACCGTCTTTACCTTTTGTTGTTACGCTCGTTGGTTTTAAACAGCAGACTTCTTTACAGTCAAATCATATCTTTCCATGGCTGGGAAACATTCTTTCGAGGACAACCAAATTGCTTTTAGAGCATCAGCTCCTCAAAATGTATACATGTACCTTATGTGGTGGATAGAGTTTGTTTATGGACTCGTGGACGTCGATAATTCATAAAAAAGGTTTGAGAGCCATGCAAATTACCTGAGTTTTACATGAGAAACAACAAAATGGAAGGGCACCAGAAGGTGGCCTTGAAGTACAGGAGAAACCTAGGAAGAATGGGAGTGTTGGCAGGTCTGGGGTCTTTCTCTTTCTCTTTGCATGTTAGATGTGTGTCCACAAAATTGGTGGGCATAGCTTCTGAATGGGTACTCAAGGGGTTTATTTGTTTGGGTGTTGAATTCAATAATCAAGAATCTTTCCCCAGAATGGCTCACCCTGCCTTTAAGCAATATGTGTTAGTTTGGGTCACGCATGCATCGGTTAAACTATTACATTGTTGATTTCTTTCTATTCAGCTCATTTTGTTTCACTGCAGCTATGACCTGTCTGAAAGAGTAAAGCTACAAATAGTACCAGTGTGGTGTCGTCATTTATGAGATCCTGATTCAGTGGAATGTAACATGTCAGCTAGAACCTGACAGTGAGACCACACTGGCTCCATCTTTTACTTTGAAACAATAATCACACAACACAGTGATAATCCATACAAGTAAGTAAATGGATCTTAAAATAAATCTAAAAAAACCTGGCCTTATAACAATTCTATTTTGAATTAGCAGTAGTGACTGACATCTGTTGGGCCACACCACACACCACTTCCTGTTTATGCAAAATATTATAGTACATTATTTGTTTTCCATTTTCCAAAATGGTGCAGTATCAACATAGTGTACACACACCACCGTATACATTAGAGAAGCCTCGGAACTGAGACTCGGTGCTCATATGATCAAACTAACACCTCCAGTTTCACTGCATTAGTGGATTGTATGGATGTCCAGTGTCATATTGGACAAATGTTTGACACAACAAAATCAACTGAGTCCCCAAAACAAAAACAGTCATATAGTGCACAACAGAAAGAAATGGTCAGATTAATGTTTTAATGATGTGTAAAAGTACCTTGACTTTAATTCCAGCCGTGGTCAAGAGATTTGAGAAGTGCCTCCCCATTAGCCGGCTGATGTACCTTTGAGCAAGGCACTTAACCCCCAATTTGCTCCCCGGGTGCCTGAAATGGCAGCACACTGCTCCTGTGTGTTTCACTGCATGTTGCTTGTTGCATGTGTGTGTGTTTCAATCAGTGATGGGTTAAATGTAGAGAAGTAATTTCCCAATATAATAATAATATGATAAAAATAATAAAAGAAAAAAAAGAAAAAATTCCAATACAAATTCAATAATGTGAATTGCAGGCTGTAAGGTAAATGTTAAAATGAATACTTATTGTACACAAATTTTAAAAACCCCAATTTTCAGAACAAATTAGCTTCAACAGGCAAAAGTCAGTATTTAGTGTGACCCTCCCTTGGAAATGAGCACATCTTGAACTCTTTTGGGGAGGCTCTTGGGTAGTTTTCTGAAGTAATCTTCACCATTTTTCACTGAAGGCAGCAAGCACTCATTCTTCCATTTCTCTCTTCTGCTCACTGATCTTCATTCCAATCTCTGTGAGCTTTAGCATATCTTAGCCTTTTCATTCTGTTCCCGCTCTGAGAAAGTGGTTTCTTGGCTGCTACCCTTCCCCAGTCTCTCAAAGAAGAAACTCTGAGAAACTACCGGTACTTATAAGATTAAGATTTTTCTAGACCTTCCAGTCCTTTTTTCATCCATGACCTCTAGTGATTCTTCACATTTCTTTAGAACAGCGGGAATACCACACTTTAAGTATCCAGTTTGTTTGCTGATTTCCCTTTGAGAGTGGCCTTGCTGATGCAGAATGATCATTTTATGTCTGTCAAATTCTGTGATCTTTGGCATTTTGAATGCAATGATGTGACTGAAAGTTGATCTTATACATATTAACAAACTTCCAACTAACCCAACTCATACAACATGTGGACAAGCCTAGGGTAACCTTTTTCATAGCAGTCATTTTGACATGAATTAGCAGGACAAACATTGTGGTGGTGTTAGCAATGACATTAATTATGGTTCCATTCCATTTAGGTTTAAAAGAGCCAGGTTCCTGCTATTACTCAAATACAGGGAGGTCACACTAAATACTTTCTGTTTTTAATACTGCATATGCATTTCCTGTAGTTTCTGGTTGTATTCTAATATAGAGACTGAGAAATAATTATATATGCTCATTATAACATTGCTAAAACAACAAATATACGTATATGTGTGTGTGTGTGTTTGTGTGTGTGTGTGTATATATATATATATATCTTTCTTTCTCTCTCTCTGTCTCTCTCTATCCTAATTATGAGAAAAAAGTGGCAAATTGCAAAAGCACCCTGTATTCATGCTACTATGAAAAACACTCAAGGGCACTTTCACATAGTTTTTATAAATGCTGGGAGCTGAGCCATCTTTAAGGCCTGAATGCACTTTCTTGCATAGACAGCTGCAGACACAATAGATGTGTAGTAGTTCTGTTGATACTTCCTGAAGTAAAGTTCTGCTGTCATGAAAGCTGCAATGCTAGGAGGAAGTATGTATGTAACCTCGCATTAATCAAATTTTATAAGACCACTGAACTAAGAGTCTGATCAGGCAACACAAATGGAAAGACGAGAAGGTTGAGCCGGGGTCTGCTCCAAGGTTTCTGCCTTCTAAAAGGCAGTTTTTCCTCGCCACTGTCGCCAAGTGCTTGCTCAAGGGGGAACGTTGGGTTCTCTGTATTACAATTTAATTAAAGAGTTTGGTCTAGACCTGCTCTAATTGGAAAGCGTCATGAGATAACTTTTGTTGTGAATTGCCGCTATATAAATAAACTGAATTGAATTGAAGGTTGCAACAAAAGACAAGCACACCAGCTGATCGCATAACTATGGCCTGAGCTATTGCCGTGTTTCCTCCTTAATCCATAATTATGGCTTTTGTGGCTCTGCTGTCTCCTACAGGAAGGCATGAAATATGATAGCAGCTGGAAGCTAGGTCTTATCTTTCAGTGTGCCACATACAGTATCCTGAGCAAGTTGAAATGTTACATGTACATTTTGGACATATCCATTTTTTGTACCCTGATGACATAATATTGGAAATGAGTGATGTCACTGCTGACATCTGTACCTGCAGGACATTGCATCATTTCTAGCAGTAGTTTGGTCACTTGCACAACACGTGTGATGATGTTTCTGTATGTGGACACTACCTTTGTATAGTAACATCATTATTACTGCATGCCACTTGTACACATGCCTAAGTACCGATTTCCTGTTTCTCCACAAAATTAACAATATTTTCCTTTCCCTTTAGGTCCTCTCATTAAAGTAAAACATTACATTGATTTAAAAGCTGCTTTTGACAAAAGTGCAAATAAAATCATTTTGAGAGATGTAACTCATCTCTCTCTCTCTCTCTCTGTCACATACACACAGACACACACACTTGTTTTTGGAAAAGCTGTAGAGGGACAAAGTTTTGGTGTCCATAGTAACAGCATTTAAAGGAGTACACAGGGACAGCCACTGTGCTTCTGTTTCCCTGTGTGATGAGCTGGAGGAGGAGGACTCTCCATCTCCTGAAACCTTCTGTGGACAAAGAATAGAAAGAACAGAAACATAAAGAGAGGAATTAATGATTCTTAATTTTTACCATGTTATTTCATTGACTTTTAACTAAATACCCAAATCAATTAAATGAAGGTTTAAAGCAGGATTTAAAGGTCTGAAGAAACTGAGATAGAACTACTTTCCAAACAGGACTGTAATAAAATGTCATGCAATGTGTATCCATTGTCACAGGGTCTGGGGAACAGTTCTTGGAACTATATTTATGCACTGTTTAGGAGGTCATGCTACACTGGCTGGAAGCAGTGTTACAGCAACCACCAATTTACTACTGTACCACAACCAACCCTTACAAAAGGAGGACACTGAAGGGTAGATGACCAGTCATTATCATTAGACTGACCTAAAGCCATTCTAAGCCATTACTGTGTCTGACTTCCTGCCCAGCTCAATTTGGTCTGTGCAGTTTCAATTAAAAACAGCCTTGCATGTATTTCAAGCAGAGCAGAGGAAATTGCTGCTTTTGGGACACTTTTGTGCTGTGTTCAGCCTGAAAAAACCCTCTCTTTAGTGGGTACCAACACAGGGTCATCCAGCCAAACAGCTGAACCAGTTTAATTAGTCATGTGAACGAAGTATCTGTACTGATTGCCTTGCAACCATATAGACCAAAGATAAAATATTTTGCAGCTGTGATGACTTTCCACAGTTGTTCATCAACACTTAATTTGTTCCTCCAACTGGACTTTTATTTTCTCACTGGTTTTGGTCTGAATCTCCAGCTAGGTGGACGAGAATATTTCTCAAAGTCAAAAAAAAAAGGCTATGTAAAAATAAAACATAGTGTGTTCAGTGGATCATACTGTAAAACTCTAAAGTAGGTTATGCATTTAGACTAAACCTGTGCTAAACAAAAATTAAGTAAAATAATCAAGAACTATACCTGATAATTTTGACCAACTCCAAGAAGGCCTCATCGACATTGTAGCGATTCTTGGCTGAAGCCTCCATGTAATGAATCCTGTTCTCTCTGGCAAACGCCTGGGCATCCTCCCTGGAGATCTGGAGACAAGGCAAACAATATGCAGGCCGAATCTGAATCCACTGTTACTTATTTCTTTTCATCTTGTACACTTGAGCTTTAGGTACACTCTCATTTCACTTCAGTAATGAGTTATTTACCAATATATTACTGTACTGTGAGGAAATGAACCATGAGAAGTGCTGGGGTTGTGCTCTTCTGTACCTTTTCTATTTTTGTGCATTTGTTTAGTTATCAGCTCTCCCTCTCCAATTATATTCACAGAGGAGGAAAATTTTGAACACTGACAACGCACAGTTGTTTTTTGTTTTTTTCCGGGGAGGTGGTTGTAAATTTTATAGAGCTATTAGATGGAGGGACAACAGTTCTTTATAGAATTTGGAGGCGAAACAGGTTAAACTGGGCTGGACAGCTGGCTCTTGGGCTCAGTCATGACAACCTGGAGCTGATCATGCTCATAAATATGGAGATGATGGTGACATCAGGAGGATCCCGCCAACACTGTAACACCCATAATCATACTTACTGATGTCTGATATCCATCTTATTTCTGTCACACTTCATGACTCTCCTGTCCCTACCTGAACTTGCTGTATCTTAATGGTTAGAGTCTTCATGGTCAGAGCAACACATCAGGGTTTTTCCCTATTGGAAAGGTCAAGACTGTCTTCCAAACAAATACAGTACAAGAAAATTTATTTACTAGTGTTTGTAAATTATATTCAAAGGTTTATGATCTACATGAGCAAAAAAAACCCTCTTGCCATTAGTTACTTAAAATCTGAGTACGGTAGTTAGGCAATAATCACTGCAAGATTTTCAATAGAAAAAAAAGCATAACAACGATAACAATAAAAGTAACTACAAAATTCCTGCCAGTTGGCCTGTTAAGAGGTTCAAATGACAGAAAAAACAGCTTCAAATCAATCCACCAATCAAGAGGAAGGGATAAACTGACTGAACATTTAATTAGACGATCAACAGCAGCTTTGTATAACTGACAAGGGAAAATGCGGACTCACTCAGGGAGACAGAGAGAAAGCCCTGAAAGCACCACTCAAACAAAAGAGCCTGATGAGAAAAAACATAGCATCTATCATTGAAATTATTAGAAATTGCTGAACAAGAACTTATATAATTTGCGTGGATAAAGCTAAAAAATGTCCATTATCAAGGAGAGAGAGAAGAGGAACTGTTTGTTTTTTTCCTAAATTTTCTGTACACAGTTAAAATGGGATCTTATAGGGCAGTTGGGTGGCACTCCTGTCACTCCAGGACTTTCTAAGACTGCCTGAAAGACTTGTTCCCTAAGATTCCCTAAAAGTACAAGTTTGTTTGCCTTCAATATTAACAACAGGGAACGAGAACAAACTTTCCCACATTTTAAAGTAAAGTTATGTACAAAGGCTTCACAACAAGGAGCAGATCACCGGTAACACTCAGGAACAGAAAGGCCAGATTAGACTTTGCTAGAAAAAAACTAAAAAGCCTGCCCAGTTCTGGAATGAGTTTCTGATTGCTGATGAAACCAAGATTAACTTGCACCAGAATAGTAGTAAGAGAGTGAGAAAGTATAGAGAAGGAGAGGAACATATCATGATCTGAAGCATACCACATAATCTGTCAAACATGGTGGAGGCAGCGTTATGGCATGGGCATGTATGGCTGCCAATGGCACCACGTCATTGGTGTTTATTGATGACCTGATTGCTGCTAAAAGTAGCAGGATGAATTGTGATGTGTTTAGAGCTATACTCTCTACACTGGGCTTCCCTGCTGAGACTGTTGCCCCCTTGACCCAGACCTAGATAAGTGCAACAAAATGAGATGAGGTGAGACAAGTCCTCACTTCGCTAACATCTTGAGTGTTTCATTTCAAATTCAGTGTGGTGGTGTACAGAGTCCAAATGCCAGAAAATGTATACTTTTCCCAATATATATGTAACTAAGTGTATTGTATGTATATATCTTATTTTTGCATAGGTGCTGGCAACACTGCGGGACTAATAGAGCACCAAAAAAACCTACCGTAGAAAAATAATAATAATAAGCAGAAGTATGGCGAACAATAATCAGTGCTCATGTGCAGACACACAGAATAATGTTGTTATTAATATACTTTTATATTATTATGCTAGTCAATACTAACTATTTTTAATTTATTGTTATATTATACATAGGAGATAATGCCAGATGAGGTGTCTATTATCAAGATTTAAGATTTTAATACTGGTTTCTCGAGTAACACCTGAGGGATATTTCTAGTATGCTCTGCTCTGGCTCAACTATGAGCCAGAAAGCTAATATTATGCTGCACAACATTATGCTAGTAAGATACTCATACTTGGCTATACATAAATACATGGCAATATTTATTTTTTTAGTGTGATTTGTTGCTGGGCTGTGTTTTACCGTCCTTTATTTGTCACAGCTGTTTGAACTTGAACTAATATCAAGCAATTTGCTCCCCCTTCTTCAAATATGGCAACTTCATTCTGATCATATTAGCTTGTGAAACAACTGAGGTAGACCCACAGTTTCATAAATCTCTTGATCTTGTCTTGATCTTGGCAAAGAAACTGATCAAATCTGAACTGAATTCCTTGAATTTCCCTCTGAATATATTCATCTATACTCTACTATATTCCAGGAACCAAGGACAAAATAAAAGCAAATTGACAGGTTATTACCACTCTGTGTGATTCCAGGTCAGCCTTGTTTCCAACCAACACCATAGGGAAGTCATCTCGGTCTTTTACTCTCAGGATCTGGGTGTGGAATTTCTGGACTTCATGATAACTGTTGGCAAGGAAAAGGGAAAGTATCTGCATGAACTGCATCAACAAGAACAAATTCATATGGATACCCGTCTCGTCTTCCTCCGCTTATCCATGTCTGGGTCGCGGGGGCAGAAGCCTCAACAGGGAAACCTCAACTGGCTCCTTTCAATGCGAAGAAGCAGCCGCTGTACTCTGTAGGACTGCAGCTCTCAGCTGAAACCAGGAAGCAGTCAAGAGAGTGCAGAGTTGCAGCCCTACACGCCTCTCTGCGCTTCCATTAGAACAGTTACCCACCCAAAACCGCATAGACACTGTGTGTGTCCACTGACTACCTAAATTAATTCAATCAAATACAAAGAGAGGAGTTAGGTTAGGTTACATAAGGTTAGGTTAGGTTACATAAAAACCTAATAAAGATTAACACCAACACCTCCACAGCTACAACAAATAGGAGAATTAAATATGGACTGTTAAACATTAGATCTCTATCATCTAAAGCTGTACTGGTAAATTAATTAATATTAGATTATGATATAGATTTATTCTGTCGAACTGAGACCTGTCTAACTGAATCCCCCCTTGAGACATTGGCCGAGGAGGTGGAGTTGCAGCCATTTTTGACCCAAGCCTATCATTCAGTTCAAAGTCTAAACTCAACTGTCATTCATCTGAAAGTCTTATTCTTAGTCTTTCACACCCAACCTGGAAAACAGTACAACCAATTTGTATTGTTGTTCTATTGCTCCTGACCCATACTCTGAATTCCTACTGGAATTTCAGAGTTTCTATTGAGTCTAGTCCTTAAAACAAATAAAGTAGTTATTATGGGCGATTTCAATATCTACGTGGACAATGATAACAATAGCATTTATCTCTCTGTTAGATTCAATTGGCTTCTCTGAGTGTGTACATGAACCCACTCTGTTTTAATCACACTCTTGACCTTGTTTTGACATATGGTATTGAAATTGAACATTTAATAGTCTTTCCACAAATTTCTCTTCTATCTTAATATCACTTAATAACTTTTTTGTATTACTTGACTACACTACATGCCACCAAGAAAAATCTCTATACAAGATACCTGTCAATTAGTGCTGTGGCTAAAGTTAAGAAAGCAGTTCTATTGTCTTTACTTCAGTATCATGTCCCAGTACCGCAGAACATTACGATACTAAAGAAAGGTCTTATGTCAATTGTAGTCTCCCTCAGATTGGCCATTTTACTGATAGTGCTGCAAGCACACTAAGGCTAACACTCGACTCTACTGCCCCGCTAAAAAAGAAACACATAAATCAAAAGAGACTAGTGCCATGGTATAATAATGAGGTTCGCATGTTAAAGCAAAATGCACAAAAACTTGAAAGGAAATGGCGTTCCTCCAAACTCAAAGAGCCTCACTCAATCTGGCAAGACAGCCTTAAATCATATAGAAAGGCCCTATTACTAAAAGTTAATTGAGGATAACAAGCATAACCCCAGGTTTCTCTTCAGCACTGTAGCCAGGCTGACAGAGAGCCATAGTGCTATCGAGCCTTGTATCCCTGTGACCCTCAACAGCAATCCCAAGCCAGCCATGCCCTGTAGGACTCCTCCTTCAGCTTGAGGGCATATTTTATCCCCGGTGTCCACCACCAGGTTCCAGGATTGCCGCTGTGACTAGGATTACAAGATATACTTGCAAACACTATCCATCCCATCTCAAGGATGTAATAGTTTAAATCTGCTAATATATAATTTTCTAATAATGTTACAGTGAAAATACGCACATAAAGTTTTGCAGTTGAATGTACTTTGCCTTTCCAATGTTTCAGAGTATAACACACCCTGCAATGGCAGGTGACAGCAGAGGGAGTACATCAAAGATACGATTGACTGACAGTGACTGTGGCAAAAGGGTAAATGCTCCTCTTCAGATGATACAAGAAAGAGAAAAAAAGATTAGGCAGTGAGAAAGGGACTGGGGGATCTTACTTATAATTCATATTAGTGAACAATTAATAATGAGAAATTTGTCACATGACAAAATAAATGTGCTCATAAATGTGCTTCAGTTATACCAACTGATACCACCAATTATTTTCTTTTGTTTCTGAAATGGACTTTTCTGCATAGAAAGGGGGCAATATGTGTCAAATGTATGCATATTACCTCATCTAAATACATGCAATATTGCAAATATCACTGGAGTACAGAGACATTCTGCTTGACAGCTTATTTAGGGGTGCCTTTGTGGGCAGTTAGAGGATTACAAGGTTTCTTTTGGTCTTATTTGTGTAGGTTTGGTGGGCACAAAAACAGTGCAATTCTTTTGTGAATTCTCCCCACACAATAAAGGTGGACAGAATGACCAATCAAATCAGCCTCGCTCATCCCTTAAAAAGTAGGCAGTAGGCAGATTGATGTTTCAGAAAACATGCTTGAACATGATGATGATCAGTACAAATAGACAATATCTACAGTCATTTGTATTGTGTGGGCCCACGATTATTGTACGCGTGCTTGAGTTTGCTTGTGGTGATTAAAGAGGGTTCGATCAGTTTATCATGTATATTTACACATGCACAGAAACGTGCATAATAAACAAAATACAGTACTCAAAACGTGTACTGTATGCAGACAGATAAACAGACATCATTCAAACATCAGAAACATTTTGTTAGGACTAGAGTAATTACATTGGTTTGGAAAAAGATTAACCTATACATATCCAGAATCAATGATAAACACTTCTCATGCAAGCCATACATGTGGAGAGTTTATTATGACTGCAACACTGTAAAGCACATCGATCACAATAGTTTCTTAAAAACTGTCAGGTTTGTGCAATTTACCTGTAGCTTCAATGAAGACTGTGCAGTACAGATAAATACTGGTGCTTTTTGATATGAATTTATGATCTTCTGACCACAAAATAGTTCATATAATAGTTTCAAACAGTTGACAGACCCTGTTAATGTAGTCTGCATCTCCTGGGGTTCAGCAGCTCTGCTGCTAGCCATACAGTCTCTACAGTATAATGTCATCCAATAGAGTATTTTACTTTGATTTCCCACATACATTTTGTTTAATATGTGTATGAGACCTGCACTAGACTAGACTAGACATTAGACTAGTTTTTGTGGTTTTGTTGTATTGCTTGAATGCATTTGATTGTACAGGTATGCATGATACTGAGTCCACTCAATATCAGGGTGTTGCTCACCCTGAGGTTTCTTCCATTTTTTCCTGTTAAAGGTTTTTCTGGGAGTTTTTCCTTAGTCGATGTGAGGGTCGAAGGGCAGAGGATGTTGCTGATGTTATGTTAAGCCCTTTGAGACAACCTGCTTGTAAAAATGGGCAATACAAATAAAGTTGACTTGTCTTGACTTCCTCTAAATACATATATAAGTCCTCAGGTTAGTGTCAACAACAGCTCACTGTACTTCCTTTGAAGCAGGAAGACAGATAGCCACTGTGGGTGAGAGCATCATATGGTTACACTGATAAATCACACTATGCTAATAAACCATACACATCCTCTGTGGCACATACAAACCTCCCCAGTAACACATGCACACATTTATCATTACCTTCCCCGGTCGTTGAGTGCAAACACCAGTAAGAAGCCTTCTCCAGAGCGCATGTACTGCTCCCTCATCGCCCCAAACTCTTCCTGGCCTGCTGTATCCAAGACTGGCAAACAAAGACACACAAGGAAACACACACACACACATACTGCGTTGAGATAGCCTTCCACCAACCTCTGATAGGCAAAGCTGGTGGTACAGGAATGATGCACTAAAACAACAAAAACACTATTTCTTTGAGAATGTGGTGCTTTAAATCTATTATTACCAAATATGTCTAGGCAGAGTGTCTGTTACAGATAACTGAGTTCAGGTATAACATCAGAATTATTGAGACATCAAAGATGCTTTGGTGTACGCTTAGATTAGTTGTGTTTAGATGATCATTAGTGTTAGTTCATGGATGGTTATGATGTGCTGAAGCATCGACAGGGTTCTGATCTCCAGGTGGCAGTGTTAAAGAGCAATACATCAGAAATCCAGACAGGATTTGCCTTCTGTCCATTGTGCTGAAAAGAACAGCCTATTTTAAATAAATTTTAAAGCACCTTGGCATATCTAACCAAATGTAAGCCATGCTATATACGTTATTTCTCTCTGTCTTCTATGAGTAAGACTCACTAGTTCATCTTCAAGTATTTCTAGGAGTATCTGAAGTTGTGAGCATAATAATTCCATGTGCCCTTTTTGTGCCATATTTAAATAATTGCTCGATTCAGATTGGCTGGCCTTACATACTGAGAAATTACCTATAAAGTAGTTCCATTGAAACTGTCTGTTCAGCACCCATAATTCTCTAGCAAAGACTGCAATACGTAACAATATGTACTTAAAAGGTTTATGGAAAATAGGATCATATTTGATGCTGAACAACTGAATGGCTGTCGGAGGGAAGTGTGTTGTCTTTCTGGGAGGATGTACTAAAGACAGGGTGGAGGGAGAATCAGTGTGGGGGGTTCCATCTCAGCTGATTATGGGCCTCAGACGGCACCTAGAATGAGACACTGGAGGGGTAGGTACTGGACTCAATAGAAACAGATGAGTGGATGAGGGACAAGAAGATGAAAACCTGTGGATAGGGATAAGACGAGGGAGGGAAGGGGTAGGGAGAACGCATAAAGGGTGGTTTAAAAAATCTGAGGCAAACAGAGCACAATATAATGTTAAGGAATGAGGAGGCTTGAGGTGTGCTTGAGGCACTATCCTGCTCCCAAAGTTAAGTCATCAATATAATTTCATGAGCAAGGATCATGCCACAACAATATGTCATTTAATGGTTTAAGAAAAAATAGGAAGGTATTTGATGTTGAGGACAACGAAAAGAATGTACAGGAGAAGGGTGAAGGTCGATGTAGTGCATGGTGGCAGGAGAACTGCACGATAGCAGGAGAACAAGATCAACATTTGCTTAGAATTTCTACGACTGCAGTGTTGTCAGAGTGGATCAGAATGGTCTTTGTAGACCTTTCATGCCCATACAAGAATGACAGTTATGACACATTGGTTATAGCTCATGTAGTGCAGATGAAGGAGAGAGCAGGACTTCAAAGAGCAATTTAAACTCTTTCTTATAGTCACTGATTGTCCTCAGGTCAGTTGATGAAATCTTTGTTACGAAAGGAAATGCCATTCCAAGAAGACAAGTTGCCATAAAAACATTTCCATTTTGCATGTGTTGCTCAGAACAACTCTATCAAAGAGAGATGGAACAGCTGCACCTTTAGTTAAAAGAATTGGACGCAAAAGATTTTTCTTGCGGAATTATATAATTGGCATAACTGAGTTGGCCAAGGAGGGCTGGCATTTAGTGCACATGTTGCAAGGAGAGCAGATAACTCTAAATAAACAGACTGATGTGCTGAATTTTCTCATGGGGCAAAGCTGCGATGGAGGAAATTGAGTTTAGGGTGATGCCTAAAAATTTGTTGAAGGCACCAGAAACTTTATTCTTCTGAAAGAGAAACAGTTAAGTAAGCCCAAAGTAAGGAGCTGAGGATGGTGGTATGACAATGAGAAAACTGTTGAGTTGATGGAGTATGTAAGGTTGTTAGTCAAAAACTAGCACAGGGCTTCTAAAACAGAGTTGAAGATCCTGGCACGGCTTCAGAAGCCAAAGGCACATGGCAAAAAATAAACTGCTTTCCAGCAAACCCCAAAGAAATAGTAGTCTTGCTGGGTAAGACTTTAAATGCCCTGGTAGTATCTGCTTTAGACAGCAAACTCTGTGGCCTGCCATGCGGATGAGAGTGATGGCATGGTTTATGGCTGCATATTACAGAAAATAAAAAAATCTGGACTAGGTATGAAGCCATTAATGCTCTGAATGTGTGAGTCATGTGAGCAAGCCAAGCTTATCATTATTCTATTTTTATCTTTTTGTATTTTCAAGGGTGACACCTATTGGACTGATGTAGAACAATGGAAAAAATTGCTGAAAGGGTTGATCATAAATCCTCTTTTAACAACAGACATGAGAGTCTGAGAGTGGACTGAAGGTGTGAAAGATGTAGGAAGTGTTCAGAAGTACTTCTATGTCTGTATGGAAACTGTGTAACACTGTTAATAAGAAAGTGAACAAACTGTCAACCTAGATGGTTGACTCAAGCTGAGGTGCTGAGGTGCTGTGCTAGACATTCTGCTGGTGTGGTAGGATGGGACAGGTGATTCCAGCATGAGCATTTCCGCAGAAGGAGCAGATGTGCAGATGTTAAGAGTTGAAAAGACCAAAACCCAGGCTGTTGAAGTTATTGTACAACCTCCTGTCTCCCTGACAGAGGAAAACCCTTCCCTGCTTATCAGGTCCCTTCAGGATAGGGTTATTAACTCTAGGAAGTAGGTCTGTGGGCCTAGGGATGATGGGAGGTTAGGGTATGTTTACTGTTGAAGACCTTGGTGTAATGTGAGGAAGAGGGATTAGAGTGGTGTGATGGAGTGTTGCCTATATAGGCTGTGAATAATCCATGTTCTCCCCCCTCCATTAGTATTGGCTGACATGCCCTTGAGCAGGGCACCTAACCCCTTAACTACTCCCTGGGCGTACATGGCAGCCCACTGCTCCTGTGTGTATTTACCGCATGTACCACCAGGGATGGGTTAAATGCAGAGGAAAACTGGCTGGCAGCTGCTGCTGTTTTTGATAGAGTGTAGTCATTAACACATAGATAAAACATTTGGGGTTGGGTTAGGGGTGAGGAGTGGGAAGGGGGCGTTAAAGGATAAACCAGCTGGCAATAAAGGAAGACGGTGATGATGAGAAACTTGATTAGCCTGTGGTGGAGTCCCTTGGTTTGTTGAAGGTTTGTTGGACAGGGGTCTTATGCTGCTTGTAGGCTGTGAGAGCAAAGTAATGAATAGAAGCCGAATTACTAGCAGAAGCCATATTCACTCTTTTTTCGACCTTTGCTGATGGAGAGTCAGAGAGTAAGAATCAGAGAAATCTCGCTAAAGAGGAAGATATCTTCTTAAGTGAACTTGAGTGAAGGTGTCAGTGGAGCCATGGTATGTAAACCACTGATTAGGTGATTAAATTAAATTTCACCACACTCATTTCATGCAGATCATCTGACTCATATCTTTTGGTTAACAGTAATTTTGTGAAGGTATAGAAGGTATTTCGATTTCAATTCAATTCAATTCAGTTTTATTTAAAGTGCCAATTCATAACACAGTTATCTCAAGACACTTTACAGGTGTGTAAACAACAACCAAAAAGAAGAGAATCAGAGAGAAACAGGTCCCAGGGCAAAACCCCACACTGAGTAAGCATATGGCAACAGTGGCGAGGAAAAACTTCCTTTTAACAGGCAAAAACCTCGAGCAGAACCAGGCTCAGTGTAGACTATGTGAACTAAAGGTCAGTCGAAGTCATAGATTCTATATGTATACATCCATTGCTTCCACCCCTCAAGGCCATCCCAGCTGACAATGGGCTGACAATCGCAGGGCTGACACACAAAGAGGTACAACCACACACGTTCACACCTAGGGGCAATGTAGAGCAGCCAATTAACCTCATGTGCATGTTTTTGGGATTGTGAGAGAGGAAGCCGGAGTACCCGGAGAAAAGCCACACAAGCACAGGGAGAACATGGAAATCCAGAACCCTCCTGCTGTGAGGTAATATTTGATCAACAGCGCTAACCACTGTACCACCCATCTGTATACATCTGATTCACATATTACTATGTGGTGAAATGGCAGTATGACCCAGCACACCACAGCTTGGCTCAATGCAGCAACACTGGCCAAATACAAGTCCTAACAAGAGAATGAAAAATTCCAAGGCAAACACACTGCCTGTGTCATGTCAGATCACAGTGAAACACATCCTCTGCTTTAAAACAAAACTTTTCACACACCCTGCAATCATTCTGATAGTAAACAGTTTCAAGTATGAATTCATGTCCAGTGTGACAGAGCCTTACTGTCAAGCCTGGTCTCCTCTCCGTCCACAGTGCAGATCTTGCTGTAGGAGTCTTCAATGGTGGGGTCATAATCTGACACGAAGTAGGACTGTAGGGCACACTCAGTGTTAATAGCAAGCTATTATTGTGATAATTTACCTGCTTATACATACTTTTACCCTTTAACAGAGTATTTTTACAGCATGGCATTAGTACTTTTACTTAAGTAAGGATCTGAGTACTTCCTGCACCACTGCCTGTTCACTACAAATTCCAAATTGAATTTAAATGTGATTTATAACTCTGATGCTTGTCTTGTCTTGCTTGCCTTGAAGCCTGGAAAAAATCTGTCCTGTTGTTTCATTTATATTGTGTTGATGCAATGCAACCAGTCATTCATACCCAGACATGAAGGAAAAACAACCTTACTCACTCAGCTTACTTTGTCTTTTTAGCCCTTCAATGGAATATTTGATAACTTCTGGCAAAAGCGGCAGAGAATCTGGTTATTTATCTATTATTCTAACTTTCAATGGGGCCTAATAAGTGGCTTATGAGAAAATGATAAAACTGTAGCACGTGACTATTGAGTATTAATGACTCAAAAGCCAGAGAAATGTTTCATAAACAGGCATTTTTTAATTTATTTTTTGTTAATACAATGTAGCTGATCTATGAAGAATTGTGATTTATTAGCAAATATCAGAATTGAAAGTGAACATACATGGCAACAAAATGGTTATGGCTACATACACCCCCGTATTATGTGAACTATAGCCTAATCTATAAACTCTGCATCTATATTAAAGACGCTACAAAGACAGTACCTGGATGAACTGGATGGTCAGGGCGCTCTTTCCAACTCCTCCTCCTCCCACCACCACCAGTTTGAATCTTTCGCCTTCTCCACTCATACTGGTTTTGATCTGGGATTTGTCCGGATCAAAAACTTTACAGAGTCTGAAAAAGAGACTCCCCCTCGTTCGCCCGCAATTAAAGCCAACCCGAACCAAGACAAAATCCAAAGCAAAGTCCTCGAGTGAATCCAGAAGAAGTCAAAGACACCACCATGGACTGCTGTGGGTGAAGCCTCTTACTGAAAGCTCATTTTCTACTCCACACATCCACGGCCTTCAGCGTCAACTGAAAACCCGAAAGTCTCGCCGGAATTTCACTATCCACCCGCTGAACGAAGAAGGCGTAAAATAATCTAACAAGAGCGTTTTAGTTGTAAGTTTTCGCTTTGAGGTGAGCCGTGTCGCTCGCTTGCTCCTTTTGTACTTTTTCTGCTCCTCGGCCTTCAGACAGCTTCTGAGGGTGGAACTGCTTCCTCTTTTGAAACTAAAGCAGCTCACACACTAACACTTACAAAGTCGCGCGCGTGCAAACACAAACAAACAAACAAACAAAAAAAACCCCACACACACTAAAATAGATATAATAGCGCACCATACACACTCGGGCTTTCTGGTCGTTAGAAACTGAAAACCTATCAGAACAACGATTTCAACTTCGATTTGTCAATCTCCATATTTGGTCATCTAGAACATCCGTGACATCACTTCAACCTACTGGCCCGCTTAGAATGTAAAAGCAACAGCAGCAGCTCCGAAGTAATTGTGATCATCCATAATAATTAGGGCTGGAGCTGACCTGTGCGAGGATCCTATTGAAATTGCTAGGATTATTAGTAGTAGTGGTAATTGTTGTTATAGTAGTATTTGAGCCGAGGGTGTGGGTGTGCCCCCGCCCCCCAAAAATAAAATAAAATAAAACAAAAAATCTATACTAAGTAACCTTAGTTTGTTTCACCCCCAGGTACTAAACATCGGAAGTCAGTAACAAAAAAAGCCATACCCATGAAGAAGTCAGACATTTTGAATTTTAGGTGTTAAATGCTTTTTTGCTATTTAGAATTCCTGTACTTTAATAAACTCCTCCTCATAGAGACTAGGACAATTCTGTCTTGAGACTATGGAGCCCCTCTGGTGATCATGGTCAAAAAAATAAAAAAAAATCATGGCCACGAAATAGGTATAACGTGCGCACGAAATACTAATTAATAATATTAATGTAATTCCTGGACAGCTGGGTAAGTAAATCGAGCGCACCTTCTCTAAGGTCTAAGGTAGAGCCATAAGAGGGGCTAACACGATGGACAGGGACAGTATGATAGAGATCTATTTTACTACAAGTACATTCTGAAAAGCCTGGCATTGCAAAGAACCATCATTTCCAAGAGACATTTAAACCGGATGTTGAGAGCCAGGATGCTTTACTGGAGAAGCTACGACTTGGGCGCCGGGATAGATTTCATTGTTGACCAACTGCAAGGCCCTGGAAACAAACATGGTTACCGGTGGGTGTTTACAATGTGTAAACAACATGGTATTTCTATCAGGAAAGAAGACGTCAGGATCCTCCTCTCTCATTGTTTAAAAATGTACTGTATGCCAGCTGTGACTTAATTGTTCTTGTTTCTTCAACAGGAGGTATTAAATGATATCCAGGGTTGTTTGGAATACTCACCGTATAAGGCCCCCAAAGAACACTAACGTGCCCAGTGGGATAACTGATGTCATGTACATGGCCCCTCACCTTTGGGGTGCAGAAGACTGTCTTGTTCCACTGACTGAAGATTTGACCACATGTAAAGACAGCTGCACAGTTGTCACTTCAGTCCCATGTCATGTGGATGTGTTTGATTTGTGCGCAATAATAATGGAGGAATCAAGCTTGGATTTCCCATCTACCATGTCCCAGGCACTTTATTTGTATTTTCATCTGAGTCTAGCAAGGAGCTTTCAAATCTTTCATGTTATTGTTACCTACACCACGTCCATTACCCACATTGTGAGAATGCTGTTAAATTCGCTGCAAAAACCTGGATAGCTGTAGTAACCAATGGGCAGCTTTAGTACATATCTACATGTGTGGGACTGTGGTCTGCGGAGGAAATCTGTCATTTCTATGAACTCAATTAGTATGGCCTTATCCAAGTGATTGGATCCTGTACAGAACCGCAAGAAAAGCTGAAGATTATTGAAATCATTTTCCCCAATGTACCTTTTCAGGTCAGAATTCCTTTATTTATCCCTGAAGGGAAATTCTTGAAAGGTAACAAGAAACTGACTGGGCTGCTGTCATCTCCAAGTTTAGAAGCTCCTTCACTGTTTTTGCAGTTGGTTTTATTTGTGCAATGACATGATGCAGTCCTTCTGGTGGTAGTAAACCAGCTACAGAACCCACAACAGGACGCCAGCACTTAATTCCAAACATTGGGGCAGTGTGTCCTTGGTAGGGACTTGCTTGCATTCACGTGCATTGAGTACATCCAGCAATTCACCTGTGTCCACTGAAAGTACTACAAGCTTCACTGGGAAGTAACCAGCTTTCCACCCTACTACAAACACTCTAGCTACAGCCCGCCATTCTTCACACTGAAAGTCATGCCTGATGAAGGGGGCTTTCTCCTCAACTCCCAGTGTGCAGCTGTCACGGAAATCAGTCCAAAATTCTACCAGGCAGTCCCGCAAAACATCACTTCCTTCCCCCTGTTCAAGCTCTCCATTTGGTAATTTTAATGTTGACCTCACATGCAATAATGTTTGGGTCCTTGAAGGCACTAACCAAGTCAGTGAGACAGTGATCTCTTCTTACAATCAGCGTTACAGGACAAGATTGTGGTTCAGGAAGTGCTTGGTCTGGAACACTGGCCTCCCCTGCAAGCACCGGTGAGAGAGTCACTGTTTATGAGGTACGCCATCCTCTTTTTCTGGAATGAGTATTTCAAGGCTTGGTTCATCCCCACTTACAATAAAAACTGCATCAGAATCTTCGCTTTCGCTCACAGTTAGCTGACCATCCCATGGTAATGTATCATTCAGATTCAAATATCCACTTCTGGAAGCTCCATCATTAATTCCACAGTGGTTTGGTGATTCTGAATTTCTGTTTTCCACCAACAGATCCTTATTGCCCTGCTTCTGTTCCTTGTTAGTGAGATCTACCACAAAGGGCTGGCTTATTGCATGATCACCCTCCACTCCCGAGGGCTGCCGTCCTGTTTTCTTTTTGGTGCACAGGTAAAGTCGCAGAACTTTGACCTTGCTTTGATTATACAACTCATCTACTGTGTTGGACACATTAACATGTATCTGTGAGCTCTCAATATGAGTTGAACAGTGTGGAAGATTTTTGTTTTTTTTTTGAAAGGCCTTTGGGGAAAAAAGATTTTTAGCCATAAGTTTGATATTTGCCACTGTTTGGTCTTTGTCAATAGAGAGATGCCCCGTTGCTCCACCACTTACGGGGTTCACCTGTTTGTCCCCACCAAAATCCATCCAGCCAAACTCAATTCATCTCCTTTTCCATTTGGCATTTGTATTTTCTGTCCACTTTGATGATCTATTTTTTTTTATGTATCCCCTCACCACCAGACAGTCTTTGTCATAGCCTTGAGAGTATGGATTCTTTCCTGGATGGTGATTTTTGTGACAGTCTTGCTTGTCTGCAGAAGGCCACATTGGAGACTCTATCTCCAACTGGGGATGTACTTTGCCAGGTCACTGTCTGTCATTAACGGAATGACAGTTTCATAAATCTGAAAAATATAAAAGATAAAAAAATGAATTAATACATACAATTGCATAACATAGAATGCCAATGGATATCTAAGGAAGTTAAGAATAGCTATATTGGTGGTATAAGGGTGTAGTTATTCACATCATTAGTTTTTCATTTTATGCAGCCTACTTTTAATAACATTTACTTTTGGTAATGATGCACATATTTTTCCAACTTAAGGTGACCAAGATTATTATTACTTCAAATTATTCTGTAAACACAGTTGATGTATTTGATTACATTATAAATTAAAAAAAAATTCAGAGTGTGCATCTGAATTTGTGCACTGAGCCTATCTGTTCTGGTGTGACCATGTTCTACACAAACTCTCAGTAAATATTAATCTTCTGTTTGGAAAAAATACACAACACACTCACCAGGCAAGCAAAGACAGCAGTGGTTTACATTCTTACCTTCAAGTTTCTGGATCACATCTTCTTCTAGTTTGCACTCCATCAAAAATTCTCACAGCCAAGTGTCCATAGCTAGCCTCCAAAGCACAAGAAAACTAAATGAATATATTTACACTCGATGCACTCTCAATGCCTCCCGCATTTCTGGTGACAGCTGCACATAGTAGAGCTCTGAAACTTTAAACTTGATGTAGCTGATTTAAACATTACGCTCAAGCTCTGACACTGTCCTATGAAATCACTTTAATCTTTGGCAAATCGAAGTGGAATGATTTTTATTGATTAGATATTATCTGTGGTAATAAAGTATAGCACAACTAATCAGGGTTCTATTACCTGTAATATAGCAGTGTAAAACGGACTTCAGCCAATCAGGACCAAGACATCATCAAAGTGTTAACAAAATGGTTTAAAGGAATTGTAGCACATTTCCTCTGCAGGTAAACGTCAGACTCATCAATAATATAGTGAACCTTTTATCTTCTCTGACTTTATTGAAGGACAAATGTCCGGAGAACACTACAGACACATTCAGTGGTTCAGTCAGAGCAACAACAACCTTCAATACAAAATAGATTTTGATCACTGATAGGCTATAGGTTCCCTTGGCAACGTGATATATTCAGTGAGCGCTCGTGTAACTGCACGGCGTCGTCCGGTCGCTTCATTAAACGCTGCGGTTCATAGCCCGTGTATTTCCTCAGCATAATCTGACACACACGATGCTACTTTTAAAGGAGATGATCAGTGAAAAAGGCACGTTTTAAGCTGATTTCAAGCTGAAACTGAGCAGAATTTGGACCAGATTAGGACTGTAGCACAAATTAGCATGGTGATTTAGCCAGGTTAAAAGAGAGACACTTTCGTGACATAGAAAACTCTGGTATGCTCAACATAACTCGCTTAGTAGAACGCATACACCCCTCAGTTCTACTTGAAAAGCGTTCTCATGTGTGTGCAGGGCTGCAGCTCCTACAAACACAAATCAGTTTACGGCTACATATTAGCACAACAAAACAACATGTAGTAACTGGATGAGAATAAAAAGTTCTTAAGTCCGGTGAGACGTCAGAAGATAAGCTAGCCGTTATAACAAAGTCAAACCTAAGCCTAAATAAATAACTGTCTAAATGCGGGATAACAAGATATTGACTAGAACGGAATAAGACACTCACCTGAAGGACATCACGTACAGTAGGTACGGGGCTCCGTACGTAGGCTGTCGGGTCCTAGCGAAGGTGCGCTTTATTTACTTCCCCAGCTGTCCAGGAATTACGTTAATATTAGTATTTCGTGCGCACGTTATACCTAATTTGTAATTAATATTTCGTTGCCACGAAACAACAGGAAAGGACATTTTCTTCTGCCGTGTACTCTTCAGCACAGAGAAGTTTGATATTTCACCATGAAATTGTACACAACGTTCAATATGGACTAACTTTCATGTGTAAGAGCTGACGCCATGAGGCCACATATCTACTAATTTCAAGTAATGGTCATTGCATTGAAAGTAAGCTTTGTGTGACAATCCTGATTTAAGCTACATGAAATAGTCATGGTGTTATCTGTACTTGATGAATGTAAAGGAAAATGCCCCACAAAGTGTCCATGCTCAGGAACTAATGGACAATGGAGAAACCATAACTGTCTAAATGAGTTGATTTTTAATCCCTCTACAGTATCACGCCATTGGAATTTTGCACCCTAAGGCAACACATAGCTTATAGATTTTGTTTTGCTTATCTTTTTAGTAATGTCATTTCTCATGTTGCAAATTGCTTTCCTGCCTGTACAACATCCATTGCACGTCTGCCCGTCCTGGGTGAGGGATCCCTCCTCTGTTGCTCACCCTGAGGTTTCTTCCATTTTTTCCTGTTAAAGGTTTTTCTGGGAGTTTTTCCTTAGTCGATGTGAGGGTCGAAGGGCAGAGGATGTTGCTGATGTTATGTTAAGCCCTTTGAGACAAACTGCTTGTAAAAATGGGCTATACAAATAAAGTTGACTTGACTTGACTTGACATAGCTCACATTTCTATCTGTCCGGACAGTTTCTACCCAACAGTCACAACTAAGCTATAGCCCACAGTGAGTGATTAATTAGTTTGTCTGTAGGTGTTCTGTCTTTAGGATGGACCAGTCTTTGTCTCTCTTGTTTGTAGAATTTGGAAGTTCTTGGTCTACTGTTCCTTTCCTTTAGCGTGTTGTGCCATTTGCACCTTATCCACAAAGTTAAAGACTTCTTCCAAAGTGGAAGAAGGTACAAGTGCTGTCAGTTTCTGTCGTGTCTGGTTGCTCTTGTCCCTAACTGCTTCTATAGTGGAATGGACCTGCCTAATCCTTTCACTCAGGAGTTGGCTCTGTGCTCTCAGGAGAATCTGCTCTCTCTATGGCCTCCGACTGTGGACCCAAGGTGTAAGCTCCTGGGAGCTAGTCTGGACCGTCTGCATCTTAGGTTGAAGTGAAGTTGGTTCATATAGTGAGCTAGTTTCCTTGAAATCCCTTCATATTCCCACACCAATTTAAGGGAGTGTGAGGAAGCTTTCCGTGCCTTTAAGATCCACCTGGGTTCCTCACCAGTCCTTAGGAGCCCAGACTTCAGCAAAAGGTTCCCTTTGCAGGTTGATGCCTCTGCAGCAGGAAACAAATCATGTATTTGAATTGTAAGTTGCTGACCCGAGCCACTGCTCTTCTGCACTGAGAGGAGTCAGTTCAGGTGGTGCTTTTCTGAACTTGCCTTTGCTCAGTGGTCTGGAATTGTTTGCCCTCACTGAATTGTTTGACTTGCTTGAATTAAAAGCCATGAGTTTTAGCCATGTGGGTCCTATTCTTTGTGTACTGCTAAACGTCAGAATAATCCAGCCTTGATTTTTGTCTGAATTACGCTGATTTACACAAGTTTTACTGAAGATATGGACCATCTTACTTTTAGCTGCCATTAGGTTCGTTATAGAGTCATTTTAAGAATACACCAATAGTTCATATATAGCTCAGTTGGTAGAGTGTGCGACCCATGTATTGAGGCTGACTGTCCTCTGTACTGGCCACAGGTTTGACTGCTGCTTGTGCCTCCTTTGCTGTCATATCTTCAGCTGTCCTAGTCAAACATATAATAATACACCAATAATCACCAGTATACTCTACCCATGTACAGTGTCTTAACTCTGTCTAATATTTACTTTACTTTACCTTCACTCACATATGTGTATCCTGGCAAAGCACACATTTGTGAGAAATTCAGAGACCCAATGCAGCTTTTTAAGAATATGTATTTATGTATCTTTTTTATGATTTTTATAATTAATAAGAATCATATATCAAGTTTTTACTTGGGATATCAGTACTCTAGTTTCTAGGGTCTAGAGTGATTAGACCAAAGCCTCATGCCAAGTTAAAGGCAACAAAACAAAGTGGAAATATCATTTTTAATCATCAGCAAATACATTCCAAGCCATTGTTCAAAAGTTTTTCAGAGTCTTTTAAAATAACTGCATCTTACAAATGACAAGATGACTATTGTCAAAAAATGCATATGTGTGGAGGTTTATTGTAAATATAGCTATACTGCATCCAGTTTTGCAATAAATATATAAATAAATAAATTGCAGACAAACATTTTGACAGACATCGTCTATGTAACTACATCACATGTATAGTTTGGTTCCTTTTCACAAATATGTGCGAACAAACAGTGCGTCCCAGCACTCTCAGCAGTTGTGTGGCAGTGCAGGCTGTCCCATCCTTACAGGATGGAAAAACACCCCTTTTGGCAGCACCCTCTCCCCCCAGTCCAGGAGCTTGTTGAGGGCAAAGCTGAGTGGTGACAACAGACTCTGCTCCTTCACCTCAGCTCTACTACACTTTGTGTGGGAGGGACTCTGCTCCTCGTGGATGTCCTCAGCCTGCCTGTGGGAGCAAGTGTTACCCTGTGTCTTCGCCTCAGGCCTTTCTCTCATTTCTCTATTGTGGACAGTTTTGAATGGGGTGTTATCCTTTGTTTGCTGGCTGCTGCTTGCTGGGGACTGAGGGCAAATTTCCAGTGGGGTCAAAGAGAGGGTGAGGCTTTTGCGTTTCTCTAGTAGAGAAGCAGAGCCTGCTGGGAGTTGTAGTGGTGTGTGCTTTGCTGCTGGTTTGAATGGCACACATGGGCTTTGTGCTGAAACCTCACATATCTCCTGGAGTTGCTGATTTTGATGGCAAGTAAAATGAAGAGCCCGGAGTTTCCCTGACAGGGAAAGCTGCTGTTTTCCCCTTCTATCTGAACGTGAGTGTCTCTGCAGAGTTGTGTTTGTTTGGTAGGAATTCTCTGCGTGTGTCTGTTTGACCTCTGCTGAGTTGCTAGTGGCCTGATAATTTATGTTCACAGTGTAGTTAATATTGTCATTTATAGATGGCAGGTGAATATCCGGCTGCTGGACAAAGAGGTTGCCACCAGAGGCCTTCTGGTTCAGAGTACCCTGGAAGTGCTGTAGCTGACCCAGGAAGTTGAAGTTTGGGGAAATGGAGGGTCGGCGTTCTTTCACAAACCTTTGAAAGGAGCAGATGGGATGTGGGTTAGGGCTGCTGCTTTCCACAGCTCACATATTTCACAATAATGTACAGTGAAGTCAGCCAGTATAATGATCTGTTTTTTTTTTTGTTTTTCAATTATTCCATTTTCACCGATTTTCATTGATACATATATCTTAAAAACTGGCATGACACAAACAAATAGGACAAGAAAAACAGGTAATAGAGAAAAATGAGCAAAATAAGTATGACTCTACCTTAACTTGTTATTAGAAAAAAAAAAGAAAGACGTGTGGCATATTATTATCCATTAATCCATTTTCTATAGTGCTTATCCATGCAGGGTTGATGAGGGCCTAGAGCCTATCCTAGCTGACAACGAGTGAGAACTGGGGTACACCTTGGAATGCTCCCTAGTCAATCACAGGGCAGACACACAAAGACAGACAATCACACAAGTTCAAACACTCACACCTAGCAACACTAAAATTATTAAACTGCAACTATGGAATACTGTTGGAAACAGTATATAAACAATTAATTATTCAAAAGAAATTCACTTCTATTTTCAATCAATTCTACCTAGCTTAACTAGGGAAGACCAAAATCTGGGTAACCCAGAGCTTTAACAGCTGTCATTACAATGCATGTCTATATCCTTCTCAAATGACCACTTGTGTTATATTTTTTTTTGTGTATGTTATATTTTTGTTTTTTCTTTTTAATACATTTGCAAAAAAAAAATCCAGTAAACTTGTTTCCCTTTGTCATTATGGTGTAGAATTTTGAGGGAAAAAATGAATTTAATTCATTTTGGAATGAGACGGACGCACTGTATATGGCACAGACCACCTCAGAATGTGTTCTGACCAGTCAGATCACATGTCTTCCTGCATCTTCGGTGCATTTGCACCTGTATTACAGCTGTCCATTTGTGAATGGATTACCCAAAATGCACTTGATATTTTTCTGTTATCTATGGTCTTGTTAACAAGACAATAAGCTCACACAATTTGTACTGTAGACTCCTCTCATAGCTATGTGTAAACCATGTCTCTTGAGCACAGGAGTTTAAATTAAATGAATGGAGCAGTGTACATTCACAATGTGATTTTGTCAAGTAGGACTTGTAAGACTTATACAACTTATCCTTTAATAGTGTCTCATTTACAATTATAAGTTACACAAACATCTATGATGAACGCATGTTCTTTCCTTTTTATATCCCATTCCAAATAATGTTGGTTACATATTGTAACCACAGATATTATGAGTATAGATGTAGCCCTCTAAGAGCTGTAACTATTGGGTTTATCCCCGCGTATCTCTTGTGACAGTCTTATGTGCCCTTGTGCTGTGCACTGGTCCTCCCTCAGGTGTGCAGCCACAGTACATAAGCCCTATGTGACCTGAGATCTGCTCCCAAAACAAGCCAGCTTTTTCTGCAGCTGATGTTGGTGGAAAACAGTGGGGCCCACAGTTTAGGTGGTTACACCTTTTATCATAGAATCTGGGATAACCAATGTTCTATCTCATGCAGTATTCACCCTCTAAGAGCTGTCACTATTGGGGTGAGATTGAAGCTGGATGTGGTCTATGGTCATGGATTTCCCCTACTGTAAGTCCAGTATAGGAGAGCAGGGCAAGGGCTTTACATTCGAATTGGGCAGAGGTGTGTACAGGGAATGCATGAATACCTATGACCACACAGCAAAAAAAAAGCTGTAAAAAAGGATGAGAATAGCAGCATGTAGTGCATGTCCCCACATATCATTACTGTGACTGTGTGTGCGTAACGTGACAAGAGCCGGAGTGAGTGTCATTGGTCGTCAAGCAGACTCAGTACTGAATGAGTTAGTGAAGACTCAGACATACATGTATCATGTAAAGGGCATGGAGATGACCGTGAAGCTGTTGAGCATATGTCCTGTGCTGCCATTCCTCTGAGAAGAGCTGCAGAGAAAAACACTGCTCTGGTAGAGAGAGCACAAATTCCAGTCAGGGTTTCTCCCCAGCGGACACATATGCTGGTGTGACAGCTTCACACAGCCAGTAAGCCAGACGCTGTTTTGTGAAAGGTTTTTACTTAGAGTACTGTCTGTAATGCACAAAGAGCTGCTGTGTCTGTCTGACCATATAAAGACGATGTGAAGCTTTTACCACTTCATTTTTGTGAGTAGGAGGGGAAAAAAACCTTTCAAAGAATTAACTCCTGATCAGGAAGAACTGGTTATGACCTTGGGCATGAATGCACGATTTGTTCTCGGGGTGCCATCAACAGCAAGCTGGCATCGAAAAAAAGAACATCACTAAATTTGTTATGAGTTGTAAATAAATATACATTAATGACTTCTGGATTTTGTGTGGTTTATTATATTCATGTAGATATGCATATTTTTGGTATTTATGTAGGTATGTTTATCCATATATGTGTAAATAAACATGACATATATTTAACATGTATTATATACATATATATGCATATATGCTATACATGTATATGTAAATATATGTATGGATATATGGATATATATGTACATATAGTTGAAAGACATATATGTAGGGGGCCAATTTCGAATATGTGCACATATGTTGGAAAATATATGTGGCATAGATAAAAAATATATATGTTAATATATTTTCTTTCCATGTGGGAAACAGTCTTTTCATCATGCCTTTGTTGAAGAGTGGCGGATTTCTGACAAAGATGATATGACGCCATTGAAGGGTGGGGGGATGCACAACTCTATGTTTTCCCTATGTAACCTAGTGGAAAAATCTCCACTAGCACTCACCGAAGGGTGAAAAGTGGTGAGGCCACAGAGTGGTGGAGAATGTGGATGGGTTGAAGTGCCTACAGTAGATGAAAACTACTGAACTGGCTCCGCCGCTGGTATACGCATGAGCACTTCCGTTGCGAGCTCAGGAGGGGGAGCCCTGAGCTGAGCAGCAACGGATGAAATGATGGAAATGAACATCAAGAAGTCGTTGATGGCTGACGCAGTCTGTGCAACCGACTGATGGGCATGGTCAGTGAGGGAGGCTGTGACCTGGTCATGAGAGGTGTCTGTATCTCTGACTGAGAAGGGGCATGAGGCTTGGGCAGTAAGGGCCATTCCAACAAGTTCAGGCACGTCTCGCACTGAGAGTGGAAGCTTAAGTCCATAACAGAGCTGGCAAAAAAACAAAGATGGACCCCGCTTGCTTCACTGAGAAGCTGACATCTACAGAACTTTGCTCTTTAAGATAAATGAGTGCATACACTGAAGAAAAAGGTGGAGCAGATCTCAGGTCACACAGGGCTTATGTACTGTGGCTGTGGACCTGAGGGAGGACCAGTGCACAGCACAAGGGCATGAAGGACGATCTTCACAACTGTGCATGCATGCCAAAGACAAACCCAATAGCAGGACCATCAACATAAAAATAAACAACACTTGATCAACATAAAAAAGTACTCAGGGTCAACATAGCAGTGATGGTCCTGGGTCAACAATGGTATTGTGTCATCTTGCAAAAAACTTGTTTGGAATGGGATATGAAGGAGGGATAACATATTTATCCCAGTTCATTGTGTGACTCACAATAGTAAATAAATCATGATTAAATGATAAGTCTCATTGTCTTAAAAGCCTTACTTATTTGAGCTTATTGGAAAGCTTGCATGTTAGCAAGCTAACTCACTAACTTCGCAGTAGCTCATTTTCCTACAGCTAGGTTGTTACCAGACTATACAGTTTAAATATTAATGACTTAAAGACATGCAATTAAGAATTTTGTTTGTTTCACTGTGAATTTTGTTCATTTGTACTAAATTCTAATAAGTGAAGTTTTAATATTACTTTTATTAAAACTTAACGTGCAAGTAGGACAAAGGAATCATGTCATGCCATTGTCAGTGGCCAATATTCTGTGTCACAGTTAGCAAGGTGAAGTCCCCACTGCTGCAAATTTATTTTGCCTTTTTAAGTGGATTTTCTGATGGCAGCATCCAAATCAGTGTCCATATCCAACTGCACTTGTTACTGGTGGAGTGGAAATATGAAGTTGCAGCATGAATGAATGTCTTTAATTTTCCGTGATTTTTTTTTTACTTATGTAAGTATGCTGAATTGTATACTATGTATTAAAACGTTCAAAAAACAAATGCAAAAGATAAAAATAGGCAACTCTGGTGAGCCTGTTGTTTACACTTGATATGATTGAGATATGATTAATGACAGTAGAGCTTAGATGGAGCTGCAGTATTAATGTATGCTAACAGCATACCTGTAAGCCCGGTCCAGATCCATTTCTAGGCTGTACATGATGTAAGCTACAGCCAGAGCCGGGGAGCGAGAGACTCCTGCTGCACAGTGAACCAACACAGATGCACCAGAGGACATGGCTAAATCTGCACACACACACCACATCACAAAAGTTAGTCAAACTGGTTCAGATCACATCAATTTGTATTGGAAAAGTATTTGGGTATTTTATTAAGTCCTGTGGAGGAAACTGGAATGTTGGATTAAATTGGAAATAATCAGCTTGTAAAATGGCTTGTCATGGTGGTAGTTTCTGCAAGAATTGTTGTGCAATCGTGAGCGAGGCTTTACCAATGAACTGCAATGCCTGTGGTATCCAGGGCAGCAGGTCATCCCACAGGGAGTCGTCAATGGGGATGCGAAGATATCTAGAGTGGGGCAGAAAGGAGGGCTGGGGACTGCAGCGGCTCACATTCAGTACGTAGGAAATACCCAGAGAGGCCAAGCGGTCCTGCACACACACGCACACACACACACATACACATGGATGCTATTAGAGTAAAAGCTTTTTACTTACTTACACACTGGTTTGATATCAAGTCACACACTGGACTGGACCACTATGCACCGCACTTGACTCAGCAGCTGCTCCAACTGAAGAGAAGCATCACCACAGTCTATCAGGACAACTGTGACACATCATGTTGAGGCGAACCAGTTTCCGTCTGAGGGTGTTGACGAGTTTGACGAGTGTGCTGAAATGTCATGTCTGGAGAAAATCCTTCGTAGTCTTTCAGACACATATGGGACGGTTCTTATGTCTTCTCATTGATAGTAGACATCCTGTTATTTAAGATTTGATGAAGGCCCAGCTGGGGTATCCACAGGTCCTACATGCTGTCTTGATGTGTGTGTGTTCCTTCTTTATGCCCTTGGCTTTTGTAGGAACATGGTCTGCCTGGTAGTGGAGGGTTCTGAATACTCCCAGATTGTGTTCAGTAGTGAGGACTGCAATGACCTGTACATTGGGCAGACACTAAACAACTGCTCCACATAGGCTGCAAGGTGAACCACGAAAAGTCTTTTAGAAATTAATTCCCGCTCCACAGTCCGGGGGCTAAAGATTGTGTACCTTTAGTTCGTAAAAAATAGTCTTGTCTTGTTAAGCTAACAGTAAAAAGTTTGCCTCTAAAAATCCAGTCGATTCTCGACTTTATGTCAACAGAACGGCGACATGGCTGCCTCCATGGTTTTATTCAACGCTACTGATAAAGGTAAGTGAGGCACGAGAAGATACAAGATTTCACCATCACACGGTGGAATACTTTCAGGAAAAGCCTACGACGGCGGCTCGGGCTGAAGGGTGAGTGTCGGGACGTGGCTGAGAGCTACAAACACCGGAGTTCAAAAACATTCCAGAGGATGTCTTCCATCCCACATGCTACAGTAGGTTTATCGCCAAAAACGCCATTGCAAAGGTAGAAAGACGTCTCGCACGTTACTGTATGGCATCATCGGCCTTGCCAGAATTATCCGTTCCCCCTACAAGTGACGCCCTCCATCAGCACTGTAAAAAGGCAAACTATCAGGCTGCAATCAGGAGGTCCTGTCTCAAACCAAATATATGTGCTCCATCACCTGCTGGATATGGCTGGCACCTAGAGGACCTGGATGACGAGTCCGGCCCCCGATGGTGTTTTACATGCGATACACTGCAGCTGCGAGGAGAGATGTTCCTGTGTCTCTACAGGACTGTGTTGTGTAGGTGTTCCAACTGTGCAAACACTAAGGAAATCGAGGAGAAGGAAGATGACAAGTGTCCCGACAATGACCATAAAATACTTCTATTCACCTTCAAAGCCATCCACAACCTCAGCCCTCCATATCTCTGACCTCCTCCATGCTGCCACACTCACCTGCACCCTCAGCAGATCCTCCCCCCCCCCCCCCCCCCCCGTTGAACTCACTTCCACCTGACCTCCGTCACACTGACTCACTCCCACAGTTCAAATCCAAACTCATAACCCATGTGTTTAGACTAGCCTACTCCCTCTAACCACAACTGCATTGTCCATTTTAAAATAGTATTCTATTGTCTCTTATTGTTGTTAATGTTGTGTCTGTTTTTATGATTAATACTGTAAGGTGACCTTGAGTGTCTAGCAAGGCGCCCGTAAATAAAACGCATTATCATTATTATTACTATTTAATTCAATTCAATTCAATTCAGTTTATTTATATAGCGCCAATTCACAACAAAAGTTATCTCATGACACTTTCCAATTTGAGCAGGTCTAGACCAAACTCTTTAATTAAATTGTAAAATAGAGAGAGCCCAACATTCCCCCTTGAGCAAGCACTTGGCGACAGTGGCGAGGAAAAACTGCCTTTTAGAAGGCAGAAACCTCGGAGCAGACCCCGGCTCAAGATGGGCGGCCATCTGCCTTGACCGGTTGGGTTGAAACGTAGCCCAGATTTAACGATACTACTGCTTATTAACAGTAACAGTAAAACGCTGCTTGCTCGCTAATGTTTCAGCATTAATAATCCAGCAGGCACAACGCTGACAGGGTCATGCACTGGTGCAAAACGTTTACCTTTAATAAAGTGTCGGTTTCATTTGAGTGGAGTGTATGATGGGCTTTCTTCTTCCACCAGCAGTCTTACCTGCGTCACGTCGCCCTCCGCTCCAAGGTAGAGCTGCGGCAGGATAACAGACAGCGGAGGCCGCTCTGCGTCTCCCTCCCGGGACCAAACCATACCTGTAGCACAGCACCCACCATATGTAACACCTTTTAAAGGCACAACACTAACTGTCTCCACAGTGGCTAACATGCTGGATTTTCAGAACACTGTATTAGGATATAGCTAACGCTAAACCCCTTCAGCTTCTCCTGACCTTAACAAATGGGTTCCAGCTCTGATTTCGTTTTAAGGGACAAGCAAAAATTGTGCTGTCAGGTATTTCATACTGACCGTCAGTGGCCCCGTCGACAGTCACTGGGCTCGTCTTCTCGTAGCAGAAGCCCAAAGCGGCTTTGCAGACTGTCTCTCCTCTGCTGCTGCTACGTCCTCAGCTCAGATCCAAATGATGAGCTCACCCCTCACCAACAATAGATCTCCACTGGATGATGTCATCTTCAGCCAATCAGCGTCTTGCCTGACTCGCGCAGACGCATCTCAGCTGTATCAGCAGCAAAGATGGAGTAGAAGCAGGCAGTCACCGTCCAGGTATGAAGCAATGAAATGGAGTTTCCTCAACGACATCACCGATGAGGAAACAGCCACATGCGAATGATCGATGACAGCTACTTACCAGTTGCACAGTTCAATTACTCAGCAAAGGCATTTCATCTCTGACAGCTTGTTTTCTATCTACATTGATCACCAAAAGAGTTAATCTTTTGTTTATGGACTTTCTACTGCCTTCTGGCTACCCCTCAAAGCCTGAAAGCCTTCATAAATCATAATCTAAAATACAAGAATATAAGTAGTGAAGGGGGTACTTGTATTATCAGGGCCCTATTTTAGAAAGTGGACTTAAGGAAAGCTTTTTCTTTCTTCATGCATCCATCCATCTTGTTCTGCTTTATCCGGGACCAGGTTGATGGGACAGCAGCCTGAGCGGGGATGCCCAGACTCCCCTCTACACGGACACTTCCTCCAGCTCTTCTGGGTGGACCCCAAGGCGTTCCCAGGCCAGCTGAGTGACATAGTTCCTCCAGCGCGTCCTGGGTCTTCTTCGGGGCCTCCTCCCAGTGGGGCATGCCCGGAACAAATACAAATCTGCACTGTACGACACTGATCAATGAACAGTTATTTGTCATGTTGTCACCGGTCACACTGACGGAACATTCCTATGATTATCATGTCAGAGATCCCATGAATATTTGAGTGAGGGTGATTTCTGATGGAGCTGGAAATAAGGATTCTAAAACTCAACTAAATGTCGTTTATAAGTGAGTTTTTGAATGTAGTCTTAATGTGGTTTGACACCAGAGACTATGTATTTCCTTATGCTCAAGAGCTTTAAATGAAAAATAAACATCTAAAAATATGTGTGAAAATACAGCTAAATAAATGGCTATTTGAATGATCCATTAAGGAAATTCAAGTGGGTTAATGATGAACAAGTGTCCCATGCTGAATAAGATGCAATAGTGTTAACTTATCAACTCCTGTCTCCACTCCTGATTTTAGAACACGTCATTGTCTGCACTTGCATGCATTTATATTTGTAGCTCCACTGGACTAAAATGAAGGCTCTGTTCTGTATTTACCAGTCGCCATGGTGAATCATCAAGCTCCACTGATGACAACTAACCCCCACCCATCCCATCTTCAGTGGTGACAGTCCTCAGAGTTGTCTGAACTAACTCTGATCAGCTGTTCTGGAATGAAAACTGAGTTTCCCATCACAGAATTAGTTGAGCCAGAGTTCAGGATTACAGGACCCAGCAAAACAAAAAGGGAATGACGGAGCTGCAAACAGATCCGTTAGAAAGGACAGTGGAAATGACAGAGTGAGATGGTGCCCCATGGAGTTACTAATGAGTTTAGCGGATCGTGGTAGAGAAGTGCAAACCTATCTGACTAATTGTAACTTTGTGTGGGTATATGTCCATATGCAGAACAAAAGCACAGGGTGACATGGACTCTGGATAAAATTCTGGAGCCCGTTTCAGAAAGTAGGTTAAATGAAGACTGAGTTTAATCCTGAACTGTCAATCAACTAATCCTGTGATGGGATCTCAGATTTTTCGGTTCCAGAACAGATGATCAGAATAGGCTCATTCAGTAACAGCCAGGCTTGTGGAAAATTCATCACTAATGATTGCCACACAATGCATGTTGTTAGATTTTATTTTTATTTATTTATTTTTTTTATCTTAATCCTGATTTCAGTAACATGAAATGTCATGTTCACTACCAGGCAAATGTTTGGACACACCTTCTTTTTCAGTGGTTTTTAATCATTATTATTATTATTGTTTTTAACAGTGTACGTTAATACTGAAGACAATGAAATTATGACAAATGTGGAATTATGCAGTCAACAAAACATGTTAAATAACCCAGAATATGATGGCAGCTTTGCACACTCTTGGCATTCTCTTTATCAGCCTCATGAAGTAATCACCTGGAATGGTTTTCTGGCAGTCTTAAAGGAGTTCCCAGGGGTGATTTAGTGTAGACCAGGTGATCTGATGCAGCACTCCATCACTCTGCTTCTCGGACAAATATCCCTTACATAACCTAGAGGTGTGTTTGGGGTCAAATGATGGTCTCACTAAGCGCAAAACCAGATGGGATGGCATGTTGCTGTGGACTTAAAACCTTTCTGTTTAGTAAAGTGTATAGTTAGCCTCAAGCAAAGTGTGTAGGGCTGGTAGGCATAGTTACACTCACCTCATGCTATATAGCCACAGGTAGAATAGGTCTGACTAACTGTTAATCTTTAAATCTCTATCATAGCTAAGTTGCTATAGGCCTATGCTGCCGGGGGACACAAACATGATCCACCAAGCAGTTTCCCCTCCTCCTCAACACCACCACCATCTCGATTCCCCCACCTCCTCTGTTCTCATCAGGTCAACATATGATCAATTATTATCAATTTTACGTCAATAACTGCGTGTCCAGTTTTCTTCATAGTTTGAGTCTCTCCGTCCAGACTTGCATGCCAAACATCTGCTGTCAACATCTGCCTATCTTGTTCTTCTACGTAGTGCTATTATAATTAACTTGGACAACATATCAGCTAAAAAAAACAAAAATACAGAATTCCAATTATGACAACCTGTTTGTCCTTTGTAATGAATGATGTTTATTGCTTGTATGTTTCTCTCTCTCTTCCATCCTCTCTGTCCTGTCTACCTCTTCTTCTACTCCTTTACCTGGCGGACTATCAGCAGGATAGTTCGCCCTTGTCAGCCGGGTCCTGCTCAAGGTTTCTTCCTGTTAACACTAGAAGGGAGTTAAAAGGGAGTTTTTCCTTGCCACAGTCTGCTTTTCTGGGGGTTCAGGCTCTGCGTCTCTGTAAAGCATCTAGAGACAATTTTGATTGTATAAGGTGCTATATAAATAACACTGAATTGAATTGAACTGAAAGCCATACTGGTTAAGTCAACCCTCAATTTTGACTAAGTCAACAATGGTGTCAACAGCAAAGCACCCAACACCATCATCTGGAGACGCTCTACCCTGACATGGTATATTAAACTGATATTACAGGAAAATACCTACTGTTAAGCTGACATAGATATAACATGATACTAAACTAATGTCAGTATGACAACAGCAAATACAACAGAAACATTTCAGGTTAGTATACAAGTATTTTAAAGTGATATTAGAAAAAATGATATAGTACTATTTTAGGGCCATTGTAAGTCACTAAACTGTACTGCATATGTTCAAGTCCTATATTTATGTTAATATTACACAGAATTTAAAATAATTAACTAAACTAGAAAGCACAATATTACCAATTAGTCTATTGAGTAACAAGGGAAGACAGTCCCACCACTGCCAGCAGCGCTACATGTATGTACCTCACAATACTGTAAGTTAGTTTGATTCTTCCCAACTGTTTCTGCTAAATTCTAAGAACCTCTAAATGTAGCAACGTTTTCAACTTTGATCCTTTCCCATCCTGTTCAAGCCTGTAGACCATCTACCATACATGTGTGGTACTGGAGGAAACTGCCTGCCTCCAGTCATCATGTATCCCAGTGACACAACAGGAGGCATTATGTTGGATATACGGCATAGTTTTA